>NW_028115846.1:0-79003 GCF_964273445.1 Streptopelia decaocto
GAAGAATTGGGACAAAAATTGGAAAATTTTTAAGGGACTTTGAAAAAATTTCAACTGGAATTTTAGCAATTTTTTTATGAGAAATTGTGCACATGTGGACATGGATTTTGAAAATTCTAGAGAGAGTTTTAAAAGCTTCAACAGAATTTCAACAATTTTGAAAGGGATTTGAAAAGTTTCAATGGGAATGGGAAGAATTGGGACAAAAATTGGAAAATTTTGAAGGGACTTTGAAAAAATTTCAACTGGAATTTTAGCAATTTTTTGACGTGAAATTGTAAACATGTGGCCATGGATTTTGAAAATTCTAGAGAGAATTTTAAAAGCTTCAACAGAATTTCAACAATTTTGAGAGGGATTTGAAAAGTTTCAATGGGAATGGGAAGAATTGGGACAAAAATTGGAAAATTTTTAAGGGACTTTGAAAAAATTTCAACTGGAATTTTAGCAATTTTTTTATGTGAAATTGTAAACATGTGGCCATGGATTTTGAAAATTCTAGAGAGAATTTTAAAAGCTTCAACAGAATTTCAACAATTTTGAGAGGGATTTGAAAAGTTTCAATGGGAATGGGAAGAATTGGGACAAAAATTGGAAAACTTTTAAGGGACTTTGAAAAAATTTCAACTGGAATTTTAGCAATTTTTTGATGTGAAATTGTAAACATGTGGACATGGATTTTGAAAATTCTAGAGAGAATTTTAAAAGCTTTAACAGAATTTCTACAATTTTGAGAGGGATTTGAAAAGTTTCAATGGGAAGAATTGGGACAAAAATTGGAAAATTTTTAAGGGACTTCGAAAAAATTTCAACTGGAATTTTAGCAATTTTTTGACGTGAAATTGTAAACATGTGGCCATGGATTTTGAAAATTCTAGAGAGAATTTTAAAAGCTTCAAGAGAATTTCAACAATTTTGAGAGGGATTTGAAAAGTTTCAATGGGAATGGGAAGAATTGGAACAAAAATTGGAAAATTTTTAAGGGACTTTGAAAAAATTTCAACTGGAATTTTAACAATTTTTTTATGTGAAATTGTAAACATGTGGACATGGATTTTGAAAATTCTAGAGAGAATTTTAAAAGCTTCAACAGAATTTCAACAATTTTGAGAGGGATTTGAAAAGTTTCAATGGGAATGGGAAGAATTGGGACAAAAATTGGAAAATTTTTAAGGGACTTTGAAAAAATTTCAACTGGAATTTTAGCCATTTTTTGACGTGAAATTGTAAACATGTGGCCATTGATTTTGAAAATTCTAGAGAGAATTTTAAAAGCTTCAAGAGAATTTCAACAATTTTGAGAGGGATTTGAAAAGTTTCAATGGGAATGGGAAGAATTGGGACAAAAATTGGAAAATTTTTAAGGGACTTTGAAAAAATTTCAACTGGAATTTTAGCCATTTTTTTATGTGAAATTGTAAACATGTGGCCATGGATTTTGAAAATTCTAGAGAGAATTTTAAAAGCTTCAAGAGAATTTCAACAATTTTGAGAGGGATTTGAAAAGTTTCAATGGGAATGGGAAGAATTGGGACAAAAATTGGAAAATTTTTAAGGGACTTTGAAAAAATTTCAACTGGAATTTTAGCCATTTTTTGACGTGAAATTGTAAACATGTGGCCATGGATTTTGAAAATTCTAGAGAGAATTTTAAAAGCTTCAACAGAATTTCAACAATTTTGAGAGGGATTTGAAAAGTTTCAATGGGAATGGGAAGAATTGGGACAAAAATTGGAAAATTTTTAAGGGACTTTGAAAAAATTTCAACTGGAATTTTAGCAATTTTTTGACGTGAAATTGTAAACATGTGGCCATTGATTTTGAAAATTCTAGAGAGAATTTTAAAAGCTTCAAGAGAATTTCAACAATTTTGAGAGGGATTTGAAAAGTTTCAATGGGAATGGGAAGAATTGGGACAAAAATTGGAAAATTTTTAAGGGACTTTGAAAAAATTTCAACTGGAATTTTAGCCATTTTTTGACGTGAAATTGTAAACATGTGGACATGGATTTTGAAAATTCTAGAGAGAATTTTAAAAGCTTCAAGAGAATTTCAACAATTTTGAGAGGGATTTGAAAAGTTTCAATGGGAATGGGAAGAATTGGGACAAAAATTGGAAAATTTTTAAGGGACTTTGAAAAAATTTCAACTGGAATTTTAGCCATTTTTTGACGTGAAATTGTAAACATGTGGCCATGGATTTTGAAAATTCTAGAGACAATTTTAAAAGCTTCAACAGAATTTCAACAATTTTGAGAGGGATTTGAAAAGTTTCAATGGGAATGGGAAGAATTGGGACAAAAATTGGAAAATTTTTAAGGGACTTTGAAAAAATTTCAGCTGGAGTTTTAGCAATTTTTTTACGTGAAATTGTAAACATGTGGACATGGATTTTGAAAATTCTAGAGAGAATTTTAAAAGCTTCAACAGAATTTCAACAATTTTGAGAGGGATTTGAAAAGTTTCAATGGGAATGGGAAGAATTGGGACAAAAATTGGAAAATTTTTAAGGGACTTTGAAAAAATTTCAACTGGACTTTTAGCAATTTTTTGACGTGAAATTGTAAACATGTGGCCATGGATTTTGAAAATTCTAGAGAGAATTTTAAAAGCTTCAAGAGAATTTCAACAATTTTGAGAGGGATTTGAAAAGTTTCAATGGGAATGGGAAGAATTGGGACAAAAATTGGAAAATTTTTAAGGGACTTTGAAAAAATTTCAACTGGAATTTTACCATTTTTTTTACGTGAAATTGTAAACATGTGGCCATGGATTTTGAAAATTCTAGAGAGAATTTTAAAAGCTTCAAGAGAATTTCAACAATTTTGAGAGGGATTTGAAAAGTTTCAATGGGAATGGGAAGAATAGGGACAAAAATTGGAAAATTTTTAAGGGACTTTGAAAAAATTTCAACTGGAATTTTAGCCATTTTTTGACGTGAAATTGTAAACATGTGGACATGGATTTTGAAAATTCTAGAGAGAATTTTAAAAGCTTCAAGAGAATTTCAACAATTTGGAGAGGGATTTGAAAAGTTTCAATGGGAATGGGAAGAATTGGGACAAAAATTGGAAAATTTTTAAGGGACTTTGAAAAAATTTCAACTGGAATTTTAGCCATTTTTTGACGTGAAATTGTAAACATGTGGACATGGATTTTGAAAATTCTAGAGAGAATTTTAAAAGCTTCAAGAGAATTTCAACAATTTTGAGAGGGATTTGAAAAGTTTCAATGGGAATGGGAAGAATTGGGACAAAAATTGGAAAATTTTTAAGGGACTTTGAAAAAATTTCAGCTGGAATTTTAGCCATTTTTTGACGTGAAATTGTAAACATGTGGACATGGATTTTGAAAATTCTAGAGAGAATTTTAAAAGCTTCAAGAGAATTTCAACAATTTTGAGAGGAATTTGAAAAGTTTCAATGGGAATGGGAAGAATTGGGACAAAAATTGGAAAATTTTTAAGGGACTTTGAAAAAATTTCAACTGGAATTTTAGCCATTTTTTGACGTGAAATTGTAAACATGTGGACATGGATTTTGAAAATTCTAGAGAGAATTTTAAAAGCTTTAACAGAATTTCTACAATTTTGAGAGGGATTTGAAAAGTTTCAATGGGAAGAATTGGGACAAAATTGGAAAATTTTTAAGGGACTTTGAAAAAATTTCAACTGGAATTTTAGCAATTTTTTGACGTGAAATTGTAAACATGTGGCCATGGATTTTGAAAATTCTAGAGAGAATTTTAAAAGCTTCAAGAGAATTTCAACAATTTTGAGAGGGATTTGAAAAGTTTCAATGGGAATGGGAAGAATTGGGACAAAAATTGGAAAATTTTTAAGGGACTTTGAAAAAATTTCAACTGGAATTTTAACAATTTTTTTATGTGAAATTGTAAACATGTGGCCATGGATTTTGAAAATTCTAGAGAGAATTTTAAAAGCTTCAAGAGAATTTCAACAATTTTGAGAGGGATTTGAAAAGTTTCAATGGGAATGGGAAGAATTGGGACAAAAATTGGAAAATTTTTAAGGGACTTTGAAAAAATTTCAGCTGGAATTTTAGCAATTTTTTGACGTGAAATTGTAAACATGTGGCCATGGATTTTGAAAATTCTAGAGAGAATTTTAAAAGCTTCAAGAGAATTTCAACAATTTTGAGAGGGATTTGAAAAGTTTCAATGGGAATGGGAAGAATTGGGACAAAAATTGGAAAATTTTTAAGGGACTTTGAAAAAATTTCAACTGGAATTTTAGCCATTTTTTGACGTGAAATTGTAAACATGTGGCCATGGATTTTGAAAATTCTAGAGAGAATTTTAAAAGCTTCAAGAGAATTTCAACAATTTTGAGAGGGATTTGAAAAGTTTCAATGGGAATGGGAAGAATTGGGACAAAAATTGGAAAATTTTTAAGGGACTTTGAAAAAATTTCAACTGGAATTTTAGCCATTTTTTGACGTGAAATTGTAAACATGTGGACATGGATTTTGAAAATTCTAGAGAGAATTTTAAAAGCTTCAAGAGAATTTAAACAATTTTGAGAGGGATTTGAAAAGTTTCAATGGGAATGGGAAGAATTGGGACAAAAATTGGAAAATTTTTAAGGGACTTTGAAAAAATTTCAGCTGGAGTTTTAGCAATTTTTTTACGTGAAATTGTAAACATGTGGACATGGATTTTGAAAATTCTAGAGAGAATTTTAAAAGCTTCAACAGAATTTCAACAATTTTCAGAGGGATTTGAAAAGTTTCAATGGGAATGGGAAGAATTGGGACAAAAATTGGAAAACTTTTAAGGGACTTTGAAAAAATTTCAACTGGAATTTTAGCCATTTTTTGACGTGAAATTGTAAACATGTGGCCATGGATTTTGAAAATTCTAGAGAGAATTTTAAAAGCTTCAAGAGAATTTCAACAATTTTGAGAGGGATTTGAAAAGTTTCAATGGGAATGGGAAGAATTGGGACAAAAATTGGAAAATTTTTAAGGGACTTTGAAAAAATTTCAGCTGGAATTTTAGCAATTTTTTGACGTGAAATTGTAAACATGTGGCCATGGATTTTGAAAATTCTAGAGAGAATTTTAAAAGCTTCAAGAGAATTTCAACAATTTTGAGAGGGATTTGAAAAGTTTCAATGGGAATGGGAAGAATTGGGACAAAAATTGGAAAATTTTTAAGGGACTTTGAAAAAATTTCAACTGGAATTTTAGCCATTTTTTGACGTGAAATTGTAAACATGTGGCCATGGATTTTGAAAATTCTAGAGAGAATTTTAAAAGCTTCAAGAGAATTTCAACAATTTGGAGAGGGATTTGAAAAGTTTCAATGGGAATGGGAAGAATTGGGACAAAAATTGGAAAATTTTTAAGGGACTTTGAAAAAATTTCAACTGGAATTTTAGCAATTTTTTGACGTGAAATTGTAAACATGTGGCCATGGATTTTGAAAATTCTAGAGAGAATTTTAAAAGCTTCAAGAGAATTTCAACAATTTGGAGAGGGATTTGAAAAGTTTCAATGGGAATGGGAAGAATTGGGACAAAAATTGGAAAATTTTTAAGGGACTTTGAAAAAATTTCAACTGGAATTTTAGCCATTTTTTGACGTGAAATTGTAAACATGTGGCCATGGATTTTGAAAATTCTAGAGAGAATTTTAAAAGCTTCAAGAGAATTTCAACAATTTTGAGAGGGATTTGAAAAGTTTCAATGGGAATGGGAAGAATTGGGACAAAAATTGGAAAATTTTTAAGGGACTTTGAAAAAATTTCAACTGGAATTTTACCATTTTTTTTTACGTGAAATTGTAAACATGTGGCCATGGATTTTGAAAATTCTAGAGAGAATTTTAAAAGCTTCAACAGAATTTCAACAATTTTGAGAGGGATTTGAAAAGTTTCAATGGGAATGGGAAGAATTGGGACAAAAATTGGAAAATTTTTAAGGGACTTTGAAAAAATTTCAACTGGAATTTTAGCCATTTTTTGACGTGAAATTGTAAACATGTGGCCATTGATTTTGAAAATTCTAGAGAGAATTTTAAAAGCTTCAAGAGAATTTCAACAATTTTGAGAGGGATTTGAAAAGTTTCAATGGGAATGGGAAGAATTGGGACAAAAATTGGAAAATTTTTAAGGGACTTTGAAAAAATTTCAACTGGAATTTTAGCCATTTTTTGACGTGAAATTGTAAACATGTGGACATGGATTTTGAAAATTCTAGAGAGAATTTTAAAAGCTTCAAGAGAATTTCAACAATTTTGAGAGGGATTTGAAAAGTTTCAATGGGAATGGGAAGAATTGGGACAAAAATTGGAAAATTTTTAAGGGACTTTGAAAAAATTTCAACTGGAATTTTAGCCATTTTTTGACGTGAAATTGTAAACATGTGGCCATGGATTTTGAAAATTCTAGAGACAATTTTAAAAGCTTCAACAGAATTTCAACAATTTTGAGAGGGATTTGAAAAGTTTCAATGGGAATGGGAAGAATTGGGACAAAAATTGGAAAATTTTTAAGGGACTTTGAAAAAATTTCAGCTGGAGTTTTAGCAATTTTTTTACGTGAAATTGTAAACATGTGGACATGGATTTTGAAAATTCTAGAGAGAATTTTAAAAGCTTCAACAGAATTTCAACAATTTTGAGAGGGATTTGAAAAGTTTCAATGGGAATGGGAAGAATTGGGACAAAAATTGGAAAATTTTTAAGGGACTTTGAAAAAATTTCAACTGGACTTTTAGCAATTTTTTGACGTGAAATTGTAAACATGTGGCCATGGATTTTGAAAATTCTAGAGAGAATTTTAAAAGCTTCAAGAGAATTTCAACAATTTTGAGAGGGATTTGAAAAGTTTCAATGGGAATGGGAAGAATTGGGACAAAAATTGGAAAATTTTTAAGGGACTTTGAAAAAATTTCAACTGGAATTTTACCATTTTTTTTACGTGAAATTGTAAACATGTGGCCATGGATTTTGAAAATTCTAGAGAGAATTTTAAAAGCTTCAAGAGAATTTCAACAATTTTGAGAGGGATTTGAAAAGTTTCAATGGGAATGGGAAGAATAGGGACAAAAATTGGAAAATTTTTAAGGGACTTTGAAAAAATTTCAACTGGAATTTTAGCCATTTTTTGACGTGAAATTGTAAACATGTGGACATGGATTTTGAAAATTCTAGAGAGAATTTTAAAAGCTTCAAGAGAATTTCAACAATTTGGAGAGGGATTTGAAAAGTTTCAATGGGAATGGGAAGAATTGGGACAAAAATTGGAAAATTTTTAAGGGACTTTGAAAAAATTTCAACTGGAATTTTAGCCATTTTTTGACGTGAAATTGTAAACATGTGGCCATGGATTTTGAAAATTCTAGAGAGAATTTTAAAAGCTTCAAGAGAATTTCAACAATTTTGAGAGGGATTTGAAAAGTTTCAATGGGAATGGGAAGAATTGGGACAAAAATTGGAAAATTTTTAAGGGACTTTGAAAAAATTTCAGCTGGAATTTTAGCCATTTTTTGACGTGAAATTGTAAACATGTGGACATGGATTTTGAAAATTCTAGAGAGAATTTTAAAAGCTTCAAGAGAATTTCAACAATTTTGAGAGGAATTTGAAAAGTTTCAATGGGAATGGGAAGAATTGGGACAAAAATTGGAAAATTTTTAAGGGACTTTGAAAAAATTTCAACTGGAATTTTAGCCATTTTTTGACGTGAAATTGTAAACATGTGGACATGGATTTTGAAAATTCTAGAGAGAATTTTAAAAGCTTTAACAGAATTTCTACAATTTTGAGAGGGATTTGAAAAGTTTCAATGGGAAGAATTGGGACAAAAATTGGAAAATTTTTAAGGGACTTTGAAAAAATTTCAACTGGAATTTTAGCAATTTTTTGACGTGAAATTGTAAACATGTGGCCATGGATTTTGAAAATTCTAGAGAGAATTTTAAAAGCTTCAAGAGAATTTCAACAATTTTGAGAGGGATTTGAAAAGTTTCAATGGGAATGGGAAGAATTGGGACAAAAATTGGAAAATTTTTAAGGGACTTTGAAAAAATTTCAACTGGAATTTTAACAATTTTTTTATGTGAAATTGTAAACATGTGGACATTGATTTTGAAAATTCTAGAGAGAATTTTAAAAGCTTCAAGAGAATTTCAACAATTTTGAGAGGGATTTGAAAAGTTTCAATGGGAATGGGAAGAATTGGGACAAAAATTGGAAAATTTTTAAGGGACTTTGAAAAAATTTCAACTGGAATTTTAGCAATTTTTTGACGTGAAATTGTAAACATGTGGCCATGGATTTTGAAAATTCTAGAGAGAATTTTAAAAGCTTCAAGAGAATTTCAACAATTTTGAGAGGGATTTGAAAAGTTTCAATGGGAATGGGAAGAATTGGGACAAAAATTGGAAAATTTTTAAGGGACTTTGAAAAAATTTCAACTGGAATTTTAGCCATTTTTTGACGTGAAATTGTAAACATGTGGCCATGGATTTTGAAAATTCTAGAGAGAATTTTAAAAGCTTCAAGAGAATTTCAACAATTTGGAGAGGGATTTGAAAAGTTTCAATGGGAATGGGAAGAATTGGGACAAAAATTGGAAAATTTTTAAGGGACTTTGAAAAAATTTCAACTGGAATTTTAGCCATTTTTTGACGTGAAATTGTAAACATGTGGACATGGATTTTGAAAATTCTAGAGAGAATTTTAAAAGCTTCAAGAGAATTTAAACAATTTTGAGAGGGATTTGAAAAGTTTCAATGGGAATGGGAAGAATTGGGACAAAAATTGGAAAATTTTTAAGGGACTTTGAAAAAATTTCAGCTGGAGTTTTAGCAATTTTTTTACGTGAAATTGTAAACATGTGGACATGGATTTTGAAAATTCTAGAGAGAATTTTAAAAGCTTCAACAGAATTTCAACAATTTTGAGAGGGATTTGAAAAGTTTCAATGGGAATGGGAAGAATTGGGACAAAAATTGGAAAACTTTTAAGGGACTTTGAAAAAATTTCAACTGGAATTTTAGCCATTTTTTGACGTGAAATTGTAAACATGTGGCCATGGATTTTGAAAATTCTAGAGAGAATTTTAAAAGCTTCAAGAGAATTTCAACAATTTTGAGAGGGATTTGAAAAGTTTCAATGGGAATGGGAAGAATTGGGACAAAAATTGGAAAATTTTTAAGGGACTTTGAAAAAATTTCAGCTGGAATTTTAGCAATTTTTTGACGTGAAATTGTAAACATGTGGCCATGGATTTTGAAAATTCTAGAGAGAATTTTAAAAGCTTCAAGAGAATTTCAACAATTTTGAGAGGGATTTGAAAAGTTTCAATGGGAATGGGAAGAATTGGGACAAAAATTGGAAAATTTTTAAGGGACTTTGAAAAAATTTCAACTGGAATTTTAGCCATTTTTTGACGTGAAATTGTAAACATGTGGCCATGGATTTTGAAAATTCTAGAGAGAATTTTAAAAGCTTCAAGAGAATTTCAACAATTTGGAGAGGGATTTGAAAAGTTTCAATGGGAATGGGAAGAATTGGGACAAAAATTGGAAAATTTTTAAGGGACTTTGAAAAAATTTCAACTGGAATTTTAGCAATTTTTTGACGTGAAATTGTAAACATGTGGCCATGGATTTTGAAAATTCTAGAGAGAATTTTAAAAGCTTCAAGAGAATTTCAACAATTTGGAGAGGGATTTGAAAAGTTTCAATGGGAATGGGAAGAATTGGGACAAAAATTGGAAAATTTTTAAGGGACTTTGAAAAAATTTCAACTGGAATTTTAGCCATTTTTTGACGTGAAATTGTAAACATGTGGCCATGGATTTTGAAAATTCTAGAGAGAATTTTAAAAGCTTCAAGAGAATTTCAACAATTTTGAGAGGGATTTGAAAAGTTTCAATGGGAATGGGAAGAATTGGGACAAAAATTGGAAAATTTTTAAGGGACTTTGAAAAAATTTCAGCTGGAATTTTAGCAATTTTTTTACATGAAATTGTAAACATGTGGCCATGGATTTTGAAAATTCTAGAGAGAATTTTAAAAGCTTCAAGAGAATTTCAACAATTTTGAGAGGGATTTGAAAAGTTTCAATGGGAATGGGAAGAATTGGGACAAAAATTGGAAAATTTTTAAGGGACTTTGAAAAAATTTCAACTGGAATTTTAGCAATTTTTTGACGTGAAATTGTAAACATGTGGCCATGGATTTTGAAAATTCTAGAGAGAATTTTAAAAGCTTCAACAGAATTTCAACACTTTTGAAAGGGATTTGAAAAGTTTCAATGGGAATGGGAAGAATTGGGACAAAAATTGGAAAATTTTTAAGGGACTTTGAAAAAATTTCAACTGGAATTTTAGCCATTTTTTGACGTGAAATTGTAAACATGTGGACATGGATTTTGAAAATTCTAGAGAGAATTTTAAAAGCTTCAAGAGAATTTCAACAATTTTGAGAGGGATTTGAAAAGTTTCAATGGGAATGGGAAGAATTGGGACAAAAATTGGAAAATTTTTAAGGGACTTTGAAAAAATTTCAACTGGAATTTTAGCAATTTTTTGACGTGAAATTGTAAACATGTGGACATGGATTTTGAAAATTCTAGAGAGAATTTTAAAAGCTTCAACAGAATTTCAACAATTTTGAGAGGGATTTGAAAAGTTTCAATGGGAATGGGAAGAATTGGGACAAAAATTGGAAAATTTTTAAGGGACTTTGAAAAAATTTCAACTGGAATTTTAGCAATTTTTTGATGTGAAATTGTAAACATGTGGCCATGGATTTTGAAAATTCTAGAGAGAATTTTAAAAGCTTCAAGAGAATTTCAACAATTTTGAGAGGGATTTGAAAAGTTTCAATGGGAAGAATTGGGACAAAAATTGGAAAATTTTTAAGGGACTTTGAAAAAATTTCAACTGGAATTTTAGCAATTTTTTGACGTGAAATTGTAAACATGTGGCCATGGATTTTGAAAATTCTAGAGAGAATTTTAAAAGCTTCAAGAGAATTTCAACAATTTTGAGAGGGATTTGAAAAGTTTCAATGGGAATGGGAAGAATTGGAACAAAAATTGGAAAATTTTTAAGGGACTTTGAAAAAATTTCAACTGGAATTTTAACAATTTTTTTATGTGAAATTGTAAACATGTGGCCATGGATTTTGAAAATTCTAGAGAGAATTTTAAAAGCTTCAAGAGAATTTCAACAATTTGGAGAGGGATTTGAAAAGTTTCAATGGGAATGGGAAGAATTGGGACAAAAATTGGAAAATATTTAAGGGACTTTGAAAAAATTTCAACTGGAATTTTAGCAATTTTTTGACGTGAAATTGTAAACATGTGGCCATGGATTTTGAAAATTCTAGAGAGAATTTTAAAAGCTTCAACAGAATTTCAACAATTTTGAGAGGGATTTGAAAAGTTTCAATGGGAATGGGAAGAATTGGGACAAAAATTGGAAAATTTTTAAGGGACTTTGAAAAAATTTCAGCTGGAGTTTTAGCAATTTTTTTACGTGAAATTGTAAACATGTGGACATGGATTTTGAAAATTCTAGAGAGAATTTTAAAAGCTTCAACAGAATTTCAACAATTTTGAGAGGGATTTGAAAAGTTTCAATGGGAATGGGAAGAATTGGGACAAAAATTGGAAAACTTTTAAGGGACTTTGAAAAAATTTCAAATGGAATTTTAGCCATTTTTTGACGTGAAATTGTAAACATGTGGACATGGATTTTGAAAATTCTAGAGAGAATTTTAAAAGCTTCAACAGAATTTCAACAATTTTGAGAGGGATTTGAAAAGTTTCAATGGCAATGGGAAGAATTGGGACAAAAATTGGAAAATTTTTAAGGGACTTTGAAAAAATTTCAACTGGAATTTTAGCAATTTTTTGACGTGAAATTGTAAACATGTGGCCATGGATTTTGAAAATTCTAGAGAGAATTTTAAAAGCTTCAAGAGAATTTCAACAATTTTGAGAGGGATTTGAAAAGTTTCAATGGGAATGGGAAGAATTGGGACAAAAATTGGAAAATATTTAAGGGACTTTGAAAAAATTTCAACTGGAATTTTACCATTTTTTTTTACGTGAAATTGTAAACATGTGGCCATGGATTTTGAAAATTCTAGAGAGAATTTTAAAAGCTTCAAGAGAATTTAAACAATTTTGAGAGGGATTTGAAAAGTTTCAATGGGAATGGGAAGAATTGGGACAAAAATTGGAAAATTTTTAAGGGACTTTGAAAAAATTTCAACTGGAATTTTACCATTTTTTTTACGTGAAATTGTAAACATGTGGACATGGATTTTGAAAATTCTAGAGAGAATTTTAAAAGCTTCAAGAGAATTTCAACAATTTGGAGAGGGATTTGAAAAGTTTCAATGGGAATGGGAAGAATTGGGACAAAAATTGGAAAATTTTTAAGGGACTTTGAAAAAATTTCAGCTGGAATTTTAGCAATTTTTTTACATGAAATTGTAAACATGTGGCCATGGATTTTGAAAATTCTAGAGAGAATTTTAAAAGCTTCAAGAGAATTTCAACAATTTTGAGAGGGATTTGAAAAGTTTCAATGGGAATGGGAAGAATTGGGACAAAAATTGGAAAATTTTTAAGGGACTTTGAAAAAATTTCAACTGGAATTTTAGCCATTTTTTGACGTGAAATTGTAAACATGTGGCCATGGATTTTGAAAATTCTAGAGAGAATTTTAAAAGCTTCAACAGAATTTCAACACTTTTAAAAGGGATTTGAAAAGTTTCAATGGGAATGGGAAGAATTGGGACAAAAATTGGAAAATTTTTAAGGGACTTTGAAAAAATTTCAACTGGAATTTTAGCCATTTTTTGACGTGAAATTGTAAACATGTGGACATGGATTTTGAAAATTCTAGAGAGAATTTTAAAAGCTTCAAGAGAATTTCAACAATTTTGAGAGGGATTTGAAAAGTTTCAATGGGAATGGGAAGAATTGGGACAAAAATTGGAAAACTTTTAAGGGACTTTGAAAAATTTCAACTGGAATTTTAGCAATTTTTTGACGTGAAATTGTAAACATGTGGACATGGATTTTGAAAATTCTAGAGAGAATTTTAAAAGCTTTAACAGAATTTCTACAATTTTGAGAGGGATTTGAAAAGTTTCAATGGGAAGAATTGGGACAAAAATTGGAAAATTTTTAAGGGACTTTGAAAAAATTTCAACTGGAATTTTAGCAATTTTTTGACGTGAAATTGTAAACATGTGGCCATGGATTTTGAAAATTCTAGAGAGAATTTTAAAAGCTTCAAGAGAATTTCAACAATTTTGAGAGGGATTTGAAAAGTTTCAATGGGAATGGGAAGAATTGGAACAAAAATTGGAAAATTTTTAAGGGACTTTGAAAAAATTTCAGCTGGAATTTTAGCCATTTTTTGACGTGAAATTGTAAACATGTGGCCATGGATTTTGAAAATTCTAGAGAGAATTTTAAAAGCTTCAAGAGAATTTCAACAATTTGGAGAGGGATTTGAAAAGTTTCAATGGGAATGGGAAGAATTGGGACAAAAATTGGAAAATTTTTAAGGGACTTTGAAAAAATTTCAACTGGAATTTTAGCCATTTTTTGACGTGAAATTGTAAACATGTGGCCATGGATTTTGAAAATTCTAGAGAGAATTTTAAAAGCTTCAAGAGAATTTCAACAATTTTGAGAGGGATTTGAAAAGTTTCAATGGGAATGGGAAGAATTGGGACAAAAATTGGAAAATTTTTAAGGGACTTTGAAAAAATTTCAACTGGAATTTTAGCCATTTTTTGACGTGAAATTGTAAACATGTGGCCATGGATTTTGAAAATTCTAGAGAGAATTTTAAAAGCTTCAAGAGAATTTCAACAATTTTGAGAGGGATTTGAAAAGTTTCAATGGGAATGGGAAGAATTGGGACAAAAATTGGAAAATTTTTAAGGGACTTTGAAAAAATTTCAACTGGAATTTTAGCCATTTTGTAACGTGAAATTGTAAACATGTGGCCATGGATTTTGAAAATTCTAGAGAGAATTTTAAAAGCTTCAAGAGAATTTCAACAATTTTGAGAGGGATTTGAAAAGTTTCAATGGGAATGGGAAGAATTGGGACAAAAATTGGAAAATTTTTAAGGGACTTTGAAAAAATTTCAGCTAGAGTTTTAGCCATTTTTTTACGGGAAATTGTAAACATGTGGCCATGGATTTTGAAAATTCTAGAGAGAATTTTAAAAGCTTCAAGAGAATTTCAACAATTTGGAGAGGGATTTGAAAAGTTTCAATGGGAATGGGAAGAATTGGGACAAAAATTGGAAAATTTTTAAGGGACTTTGAAAAAATTTCAACTGGAATTTTAGCCATTTTTTGACGTGAAATTGTAAACATGTGGCCATGGATTTTGAAAATTCTAGAGAGAATTTTAAAAGCTTCAAGAGAATTTAAACAATTTGGAGAGGGATTTGAAAAGTTTCAATGGGAATGGGAAGAATTGGGACAAAAATTGGAAAACTTTTAAGGGACTTTGAAAAAATTTCAACTGGAATTTTACCAATTTTTTGACGTGAAATTGTAAACATGTGGCCATGGATTTTGAAAATTCTAGAGAGAATTTTAAAAGGTTCAACAGAATTTCAACAATTTTGAGAGGGATTTGAAAAGTTTCAATGGGAATGGGAAGAATTGGGACAAAAATTGGAAAATTTTTAAGGGACTTTGAAAAAATTTCAACTGGAATTTTACCATTTTTTTTACGTGAAATTGTAAACATGTGGACATGGATTTTGAAAATTCTAGAGAGAATTTTAAAAGCTTCAAGAGAATTTCAACAATTTTGAGAGGGATTTGAAAAGTTTCAATGGGAATGGGAAGAATTGGGACAAAAATTGGAAAATTTTTAAGGGACTTTGAAAAAATTTCAACTGGAATTTTAGCCATTTTTTGACGTGAAATTGTAAACATGTGGCCATGGATTTTGAAAATTCTAGAGAGAATTTTAAAAGCTTCAACAGAATTTCAACAATTTTGAGAGGGATTTGAAAAGTTTCAATGGGAATGGGAAGAATTGGGACAAAAATTGGAAAATTTTAAGGGACTTTGAAAAAATTTCAACTGGAATTTTAGCAATTTTTTGATGTGAAATTGTAAACATGTGGCCATGGATTTTGAAAATTCTAGAGAGAATTTTAAAAGCTTCAAGAGAATTTCAACAATTTTGAGAGGGATTTGAAAAGTTTCAATGGGAATGGGAAGAATTGGGACAAAAATTGGAAAATTTTTAAGGGACTTTGAAAAAATTTCAACTGGAATTTTAGCCATTTTTTGACGTGAAATTGTAAACATGTGGACATGGATTTTGAAAATTCTAGAGAGAATTTTAAAAGCTTCAAGAGAATTTAAACAATTTGGAGAGGGATTTGAAAAGTTTCAATGGGAATGGGAAGAATTGGGACAAAAATTGGAAAATTTTTAAGGGACTTTGAAAAAATTTCAGCTGGAGTTTTAGCCATTTTTTTACGGGAAATTGTAAACATGTGGCCATGGATTTTGAAAATTCTAGAGAGAATTTTAAAAGCTTCAAGAGAATTTCAACAATTTGGAGAGGGATTTGAAAAGTTTCAATGGGAATGGGAAGAATTGGGACAAAAATTGGAAAATTTTTAAGGGACTTTGAAAAAATTTCAACTGGAATTTTAGCCATTTTTTGACGTGAAATTGTAAACATGTGGCCATGGATTTTGAAAATTCTAGAGAGAATTTTAAAAGCTTCAAGAGAATTTAAACAATTTGGAGAGGGATTTGAAAAAGTTTCAATGGGAATGGGAAGAATTGGGACAAAAATTGGAAAACTTTTAAGGGACTTTGAAAAAATTTCAACTGGAATTTTACCAATTTTTTGACGTGAAATTGTAAACATGTGGCCATGGATTTTGAAAATTCTAGAGAGAATTTTAAAAGGTTCAACAGAATTTCAACAATTTTGAGAGGGATTTGAAAAGTTTCAATGGGAATGGGAAGAATTGGGACAAAAATTGGAAAATTTTTAAGGGACTTTGAAAAAATTTCAACTGGAATTTTACCATTTTTTTTACGTGAAATTGTAAACATGTGGACATGGATTTTGAAAATTCTAGAGAGAATTTTAAAAGCTTCAAGAGAATTTCAACAATTTTGAGAGGGATTTGAAAAGTTTCAATGGGAATGGGAAGAATTGGGACAAAAATTGGAAAATTTTTAAGGGACTTTGAAAAAATTTCAACTGGAATTTTAGCCATTTTTTGACGTGAAATTGTAAACATGTGGCCATGGATTTTGAAAATTCTAGAGAGAATTTTAAAAGCTTCAACAGAATTTCAACAATTTTGAGAGGGATTTGAAAAGTTTCAATGGGAATGGGAAGAATTGGGACAAAAATTGGAAAATTTTTAAGGGACTTTGAAAAAATTTCAACTGGAATTTTAGCAATTTTTTGATGTGAAATTGTAAACATGTGGCCATGGATTTTGAAAATTCTAGAGAGAATTTTAAAAGCTTCAAGAGAATTTCAACAATTTTGAGAGGGATTTGAAAAGTTTCAATGGGAATGGGAAGAATTGGGACAAAAATTGGAAAATTTTTAAGGGACTTTGAAAAAATTTCAACTGGAATTTTAGCCATTTTTTGACGTGAAATTGTAAACATGTGGACATGGATTTTGAAAATTCTAGAGAGAATTTTAAAAGCTTCAAGAGAATTTAAACAATTTGGAGAGGGATTTGAAAAGTTTCAATGGGAATGGGAAGAATTGGGACAAAAATTGGAAAACTTTTAAGGGACTTTGAAAAAATTTCAACTGGAATTTTACCAATTTTTTGACGTGAAATTGTAAACATGTGGCCATGGATTTTGAAAATTCTAGAGAGAATTTTAAAAGGTTCAACAGAATTTCAACAATTTTGAGAGGGATTTGAAAAGTTTCAATGGGAATGGGAAGAATTGGGACAAAAATTGGAAAACTTTTAAGGGACTTTGAAAAAATTTCAACTGGAATTTTACCATTTTTTTTACGTGAAATTGTAAACATGTGGCCATGGATTTTGAAAATTCTAGAGAGAATTTTAAAAGCTTCAAGAGAATTTCAACAATTTTGAGAGGGATTTGAAAAGTTTCAATGGGAATGGGAAGAATTGGGACAAAAATTGGAAAATTTTTAAGGGACTTTGAAAAAATTTCAACTGGAATTTTAGCCATTTTTTGACGTGAAATTGTAAACATGTGGCCATGGATTTTGAAAATTCTAGAGAGAATTTTAAAAGCTTCAAGAGAATTTCAACAATTTTGAGAGGGATTTGAAAAGTTTCAATGGGAATGGGAAGAATTGGGACAAAAATTGGAAAATTTTTAAGGGACTTTGAAAAAATTTCAACTGGAATTTTAGCAATTTTTTGACGTGAAATTGTAAACATGTGGACATGGATTTTGAAAATTCTAGAGAGAATTTTAAAAGCTTTAACAGAATTTCTACAATTTTTAGAGGGATTTGAAAAGTTTCAATGGGAAGAATTGGGACAAAAATTGGAAAATTTTTAAGGGACTTTGAAAAAATTTCAACTGGAATTTTAGCCATTTTTTGACGTGAAATTGTAAACATGTGGACATGGATTTTGAAAATTCTAGAGAGAATTTTAAAAGCTTCAAGAGAATTTCAACAATTTTGAGAGGGATTTGAAAAGTTTCAATGGGAATGGGAAGAATTGGGACAAAAATTGGAAAATTTTTAAGGGACTTTGAAAAAATTTCAACTGGAATTTTAACAATTTTTTTATGTGAAATTGTAAACATGTGGCCATGGATTTTGAAAATTCTAGAGAGAATTTTAAAAGCTTCAAGAGAATTTCAACAATTTTGAGAGGGATTTGAAAAGTTTCAATGGGAATGGGAAGAATTGGGACAAAAATTGGAAAATTTTTCAGGGACTTTGAAAAAATTTCAACTGGAATTTTAGCAATTTTTTGACGTGAAATTGTAAACATGTGGCCATGGATTTTGAAAATTCTAGAGAGAATTTTAAAAGCTTCAAGAGAATTTCAACAATTTTGAGAGGGATTTGAAAAGTTTCAATGGGAATGGGAAGAATTGGGACAAAAATTGGAAAATTTTTAAGGGACTTTGAAAAAATTTCAACTGGAATTTTAGCCATTTTTTGACGTGAAATTGTAAACATGTGGACATGGATTTTGAAAATTCTACAGAGAATTTTAAAAGCTTCAAGAGAATTTAAACAATTTTGAGAGGGATTTGAAAAGTTTCAATGGGAATGGGAAGAATTGGGACAAAAATTGGAAAATTTTTAAGGGACTTTGAAAAAATTTCAGCTGGAGTTTTAGCAATTTTTTGACGTGAAATTGTAAACATGTGGCCATGGATTTTGAAAATTCTAGAGAGAATTTTAAAAGCTTCAACAGAATTTCAACAATTTTGAGAGGGATTTGAAAAGTTTCAATGGGAATGGGAAGAATTGGGACAAAAATTGGAAAATTTTTAAGGGACTTTGAAAAAATTTCAACTGGAATTTTAGCAATTTTTTGACGTGAAATTGTAAACATGTGGCCATGGATTTTGAAAATTCTAGAGAGAATTTTAAAAGCTTCAAGAGAATTTCAACAATTTTGAGAGGGATTTGAAAAGTTTCAATGGGAATGGGAAGAATTGGGACAAAAATTGGAAAATTTTTAAGGGACTTTGAAAAAATTTCAACTGGAATTTTAGCCATTTTTTGACGTGAAATTGTAAACATGTGGCCATGGATTTTGAAAATTCTAGAGAGAATTTTAAAAGCTTCAAGAGAATTTCAACAATTTTGAGAGGGATTTGAAAAGTTTCAATGGGAATGGGAAGAATTGGGACAAAAATTGGAAAATTTTTAAGGGACTTTGAAAAAATTTCAGCTGGAATTTTAGCAATTTTTTTACATGAAATTGTAAACATGTGGCCATGGATTTTGAAAATTCTAGAGAGAATTTTAAAAGCTTCAAGAGAATTTCAACAATTTTGAGAGGGATTTGAAAAGTTTCAATGGGAATGGGAAGAATTGGGACAAAAATTGGAAAATTTTTAAGGGACTTTGAAAAAATTTCAGCTGGAATTTTAGCCATTTTTTGACGTGAAATTGTAAACATGTGGCCATGGATTTTGAAAATTCTAGAGAGAATTTTAAAAGCTTCAACAGAATTTCAACAATTTTGAAAGGGATTTGAAAAGTTTCAATGGGAATGGGAAGAATTGGGACAAAAATTGGAAAATTTTTAAGGGACTTTGAAAAAATTTCAACTGGAATTTTAGCCATTTTTTGACGTGAAATTGTAAACATGTGGACATGGATTTTGAAAATTCTAGAGAGAATTTTAAAAGCTTCAAGAGAATTTCAACAATTTTGAGAGGGATTTGAAAAGTTTCAATGGGAATGGGAAGAATTGGGACAAAAATTGGAAAATTTTTAAGGGACTTTGAAAAAATTTCAACTGGAATTTTAGCAATTTTTTGACGTGAAATTGTAAACATGTGGACATGGATTTTGAAAATTCTAGAGAGAATTTTAAAAGCTTCAACAGAATTTCAACAATTTTGAGAGGGATTTGAAAAGTTTCAATGGGAATGGGAAGAATTGGGACAAAAATTGGAAAATTTTTAAGGGACTTTGAAAAAATTTCAACTGGAATTTTAGCAATTTTTTGACGTGAAATTGTAAACATGTGGACATGGATTTTGAAAATTCTAGAGAGAATTTTAAAAGCTTTAACAGAATTTCTACAATTTTGAGAGGGATTTGAAAAGTTTCAATGGGAAGAATTGGGACAAAAATTGGAAAATTTTTAAGGGACTTTGAAAAAATTTCAACTGGAATTTTAGCAATTTTTTGACGTGAAATTGTAAACATGTGGCCATGGATTTTGAAAATTCTAGAGAGAATTTTAAAAGCTTCAACAGAATTTCAACAATTTTGAGAGGGATTTGAAAAGTTTCAATGGGAATGGGAAGAATTGGAACAAAAATTGGAAAATTTTTAAGGGACTTTGAAAAAATTTCAACTGGAATTTTAACAATTTTTTTATGTGAAATTGTAAACATGTGGACATGGATTTTGAAAATTCTAGAGAGAATTTTAAAAGCTTCAACAGAATTTCAACAATTTTGAGAGGGATTTGAAAAGTTTCAATGGGAATGGAAGAATTGGGACAAAAATTGGAAAATTTTTAAGGGACTTTGAAAAAATTTCAACTGGAATTTTAGCCATTTTTTTATGTGAAATTGTAAACATGTGGCCATGGATTTTGAAAATTCTAGAGAGAATTTTAAAAGCTTCAAGAGAATTTCAACAATTTTGAGAGGGATTTGAAAAGTTTCAATGGGAATGGGAAGAATTGGGACAAAAATTGGAAAATTTTTAAGGGACTTTGAAAAAATTTCAACTGGAATTTTAGCCATTTTTTGACGTGAAATTGTAAACATGTGGCCATGGATTTTGAAAATTCTAGAGAGAATTTTAAAAGCTTCAAGAGAATTTCAACAATTTTGAGAGGGATTTGAAAAGTTTCAATGGGAATGGGAAGAATTGGGACAAAAATTGGAAAATTTTTAAGGGACTTTGAAAAAATTTCAACTGGAATTTTAGCCATTTTTTGACGTGAAATTGTAAACATGTGGCCATGGATTTTGAAAATTCTAGAGAGAATTTTAAAAGCTTCAACAGAATTTCAACAATTTTGAGAGGGTTTGAAAAGTTTCAATGGGAATGGGAAGAATTGGGACAAAAATTGGAAAATTTTTAAGGGACTTTGAAAAAATTTCAGCTGGAGTTTTAGCCATTTTTTGACGTGAAATTGTAAACATGTGGCCATGGATTTTGAAAATTCTAGAGAGAATTTTAAAAGCTTCAAGAGAATTTCAACAATTTTGAGAGGGATTTGAAAAGTTTCAATGGGAATGGGAAGAATTGGGACAAAAATTGGAAAATTTTTAAGGGACTTTGAAAAAATTTCAGCTGGAGTTTTAGCAATTTTTTTACGTGAAATTGTAAACATGTGGACATGGATTTTGAAAATTCTAGAGAGAATTTTAAAAGCTTCAACAGAATTTCAACAATTTTGAGAGGGATTTGAAAAGTTTCAATGGGAATGGGAAGAATTGGGACAAAAATTGGAAAATTTTTAAGGGACTTTTAAAAAATTTCAGCTGGAATTTTAGCAATTTTTTTACGTGAAATTGTAAACATGTGGACATGGATTTTGAAAATTCTAGAGAGAATTTTAAAAGCTTCAAGAGAATTTCAACAATTTTGAGAGGGATTTGAAAAGTTTCAATGGGAATGGGAAGAATTGGGACAAAAATTGGAAAATTTTTAAGGGACTTTGAAAAAATTTCAACTGGAATTTTAGCCATTTTTTGACGTGAAATTGTAAACATGTGGCCATGGATTTTGAAAATTCTAGAGAGAATTTTAAAAGGTTCAACAGAATTTCAACAATTTGGAGAGGGATTTGAAAAGTTTCAATGGGAATGGGAAGAATTGGGACAAAAATTGGAAAATTTTTAAGGGACTTTGAAAAAATTTCAACTGGAATTTTAGCAATTTTTTGACGTGAAATTGTAAACATGTGGACATGGATTTTGAAAATTCTAGAGAGAATTTTAAAAGCTTCAAGAGAATTTCAACAATTTTGAGAGGGATTTGAAAAGTTTCAATGGGAATGGGAAGAATTGGGACAAAAATTGGAAAATTTTTAAGGGACTTTGAAAAAATTTCAACTGGAATTTTACCATTTTTTTGACGTGAAATTGTAAACATGTGGCCATGGATTTTGAAAATTCTAGAGAGAATTTTAAAAGCTTCAAGAGAATTTCAACAATTTTGAGAGGGATTTGAAAAGTTTCAATAGGAATGGGAAGAATTGGGACAAAAATTGGAAAATTTTTAAGGGACTTTGAAAAAATTTCAACTGGAATTTTAGCCATTTTTTGACGTGAAATTGTAAACATGTGGCCATGGATTTTGAAAATTCTAGAGAGAATTTTAAAAGCTTCAAGAGAATTTCAACAATTTGGAGAGGGATTTGAAAAGTTTCAATGGGAATGGGAAGAATTGGGACAAAAATTGGAAAATTTTTAAGGGACTTTGAAAAAATTTCAACTGGAATTTTAGCAATTTTTTGACGTGAAATTGTAAACATGTGGACATGGATTTTGAAAATTCTAGAGAGAATTTTAAAAGCTTCAACAGAATTTCAACAATTTTGAGAGGGATTTGAAAAGTTTCAATGGGAATGGGAAGAATTGGGACAAAAATTGGAAAATTTTTAAGGGACTTTGAAAAAATTTCAACTGGAATTTTAGCCATTTTTTGACGTGAAATTGTAAACATGTGGCCATGGATTTTGAAAATTCTAGAGAGAATTTTAAAAGCTTCAAGAGAATTTCAACAATTTTGAGAGGGATTTGAAAAGTTTCAATGGGAATGGGAAGAATTGGGACAAAAATTGGAAAATTTTTAAGGGACTTTGAAAAAATTTCAACTGGAGTTTTAGCAATTTTTTTACGTGAAATTGTAAACATGTGGCCATGGATTTTGAAAATTCTAGAGAGAATTTTAAAAGCTTCAAGAGAATTTCAACAATTTGGAGAGGGATTTGAAAAGTTTCAATGGGAATGGGAAGAATTGGGACAAAAATTGGAAAATTTTTAAGGGACTTTGAAAAAATTTCAACTGGAATTTTAGCCATTTTTTGACGTGAAATTGTAAACATGTGGCCATGGATTTTGAAAATTCTAGAGAGAATTTTAAAAGCTTCAAGAGAATTTCAACAATTTTGAGAGGGATTTGAAAAGTTTCAATGGGAATGGGAAGAATTGGGACAAAAATTGGAAAATTTTTAAGGGACTTTGAAAAAATTTCAACTGGAATTTTACCAATTTTTTGACGTGAAATTGTAAACATGTGGCCATGGATTTTGAAAATTCTAGAGAGAATTTAAAAGCTTCAACAGAATTTCAACAATTTGGAGAGGGATTTGAAAAGTTTCAATGGGAATGGGAAGAATTGGGACAAAAATTGGAAAATTTTTAAGGGACTTTGAAAAAAATTTCAACTGGAATTTTACCATTTTTTTTACGTGAAATTGTAAACATGTGGCCATGGATTTTGAAAATTCTAGAGAGAATTTTAAAGCTTCAAGAGAATTTCAACAATTTTGAGAGGGATTTGAAAAGTTTCAATGGGAATGGGAAGAATTGGGACAAAAATTGGAAAATTTTTAAGGGACTTTGAAAAAATTTCAACTGGAATTTTAGCCATTTTTTGACGTGAAATTGTAAACATGTGGCCATGGATTTTGAAAATTCTAGAGAGAATTTTAAAAGCTTCAACAGAATTTCAACAATTTTGAGAGGGATTTGAAAAGTTTCAATGGGAATGGGAAGATTGGGACAAAAATTGGAAAATTTTTAAGGGACTTTGAAAAATTTCAACTGGAATTTTAGCAATTTTTTGACATGAAATTGTAAACATGTGGCCATGGATTTTGAAAATTCTAGAGAGAATTTTAAAAGCTTTAACAGAATTTCTACAATTTTGAGAGGGATTTGAAAAGTTTCAATGGAAGAATTGGGACAAAAATTGGAAAATTTTTAAGGGACTTTGAAAAATTTCAACTGGAATTTTAGCAATTTTTTGACGTGAAATTGTAAACATGTGGCCATGGATTTTGAAAATTCTAGAGAGAATTTTAAAAGCTTCAAGAGAATTTCAACAATTTTGAGAGGGATTTGAAAAGTTTCAATGGGAATGGGAAGAATTGGGACAAAAATTGGAAAATTTTTAAGGGACTTTGAAAAAATTTCAACTGGAATTTTAGCAATTTTTTTACATGAAATTGTAAACATGTGGCCATGGATTTTGAAAATTCTAGAGAGAATTTTAAAAGCTTCAAGAGAATTTCAACAATTTTGAGAGGGATTTGAAAAGTTTCAATGGGAATGGGAAGAATTGGGACAAAAATTGGAAAATTTTTAAGGGACTTTGAAAAAATTTCAACTGGAATTTTAGCAATTTTTTGACGTGAAATTGTAAACATGTGGCCATGGATTTTGAAAATTCTAGAGAGAATTTTAAAAGCTTCAAGAGAATTTCAACAATTTGGAGAGGGATTTGAAAAGTTTCAATGGGAATGGGAAGAATTGGGACAAAAATTGGAAAATTTTTAAGGGACTTTGAAAAAATTTCAACTGGAATTTTAGCAATTTTTTGACGTGAAATTGTAAACATGTGGACATGGATTTTGAAAATTCTAGAGAGAATTTTAAAAGCTTCAAGAGAATTTCAACAATTTTGAGAGGGATTTGAAAAGTTTCAATGGGAATGGGAAGAATTGGGACAAAAATTGGAAAACTTTTAAGGGACTTTGAAAAAATTTCAACTGGAATTTTAGCAATTTTTTGACGTGAAATTGTAAACATGTGGCCATGGATTTTGAAAATTCTAGAGAGAATTTTAAAAGCTTCAAGAGAATTTCAACAATTTGGAGAGGGATTTGAAAAGTTTCAATGGGAATGGGAAGAATTGGACAAAAATTGGAAAATTTTTAAGGGACTTTGAAAAAATTTCAACTGGAATTTTAGCAATTTTTTTATGTGAAATTGTAAACATGTGGCCATGGATTTTGAAAATTCTAGAGAGAATTTTAAAAGCTTCAAGAGAATTTCAACAATTTTGAGAGGGATTTGAAAAGTTTCAATGGGAAGAATTGGGACAAAAATTGGAAAACTTTTAAGGACTTTGAAAAATTTCAACTGGAATTTTAGCAATTTTTGACGTGAAATTGTAAACATGTGGCCATGGATTTTGAAAATTCTAGAGAGAATTTTAAAAGCTTCAAGAGAATTTCAACAATTTTGAGAGGGATTTGAAAAGTTTCAATGGGAATGGGAAGAATTGGGACAAAAATTGGAAAACTTTTAAGGGACTTTGAAAAAATTTCAACTGGAATTTTAGCAATTTTTTGACGTGAAATTGTAAACATGTGGACATGGATTTTGAAAATTTCTACAGAGAATTTTTAAAAGCTTTAACAGAATTTCTACAATTTTGAGAGGGATTTGAAAAGTTTCAATGGGAAGAATTGGGACAAAAATTGGAAAATTTTTAAGGGACTTTGAAAAAATTTCAACTGGAATTTTAGCAATTTTTTGACGTGAAATTGTAAACATGTGGACATGGATTTTGAAAATTCTAGAGAGAATTTTAAAAGCTTCAAGAGAATTTCAACAATTTTGAGAGGGATTTGAAAAGTTTCAATGGGAATGGGAAGAATTGGGACAAAAATTGGAAAACTTTTAAGGGACTTTGAAAAATTTCAACTGGAATTTTAGCCATTTTTTGACGTGAAATTGTAAACATGTGGACATGGATTTTGAAAATTCTAGAGAGAATTTTAAAAGCTTCAAGAGAATTTCAACAATTTAGAGAGGGATTTGAAAAGTTTCAATGGGAATGGGAAGAATTGGGACAAAAATTGGAAAATTTTTAAGGGACTTTGAAAAAATTTCAGCTGGAATTTTAGCAATTTTTTGACGTGAAATTGTAAACATGTGGACATGGATTTTGAAAATTCTAGAGAGAATTTTAAAAGCTTCAACAGAATTTCAACAATTTTGAGAGGGATTTGAAAAGTTTCAATGGGAATGGGAAGAATTGGGACAAAAATTGGAAAATTTTTAAGGGACTTTGAAAAAATTTCAACTGGAATTTTAGCCATTTTGTTACGTGAAATTGTAAACATGTGGACATGGATTTTGAAAATTCTAGAGAGAATTTTAAAAGCTTCAACAGAATTTCAACAATTTTGAGAGGGATTTGAAAAGTTTCAATGGGAATGGGAAGAATTGGGACAAAAATTGGAAAATTTTTAAGGGACTTGAAAAAATTTCAACTGGAATTTTAGCCATTTTTTGACGTGAAATTGTAAACATGTGGACATGGATTTTGAAAATTCTAGAGAGAATTTTAAAAGCTTTAACAGAATTTCTACAATTTTGAGAGGGATTTGAAAAGTTTCAATGGGAAGAATTGGGACAAAAATTGGAAAATTTTTAAGGGACTTTGAAAAATTTCAACTGGAATTTTAGCCATTTTTTGACGTGAAATTGTAAACATGTGGCCATGGATTTTGAAAATTCTAGAGAGAATTTTAAAAGCTTCAAGAGAATTTCAACAATTTGGAGAGGGATTTGAAAAGTTTCAATGGGAATGGGAAGAATTGGGACAAAAAATTAGAAAATTTTAAGGGACTTTGAAAAAATTTCAGCTGGAATTTTAGCAATTTTTTTACATGAAATTGTAAAACATGTGGCCATGGATTTTGAAAATTCTAGAGAGAATTTTAAAAGCTTCAAGAGAATTTCAACAATTTTGAGAGGGATTTGAAAAGTTTCAATGGGAATGGGAAGAATTGGGACAAAAATTGGAAAATTTTTAAGGGACTTTGAAAAAATTTCAACTGGAATTTTAGCCATTTTTTGACGTGAAATTGTAAACATGTGGCCATGGATTTTGAAAATTCTAGAGAGAATTTTAAAAGCTTCAACAGAATTTCAACAATTTTGAAAGGGATTTGAAAAGTTTCAATGGGAATGGGAAGAATTGGGACAAAAATTGGAAAATTTTTAAGGGACTTTGAAAAAATTTCAACTGGAATTTTAGCCATTTTTTGACGTGAAATTGTAAACATGTGGACATGGATTTTGAAAATTCTAGAGAGAATTTTAAAAGCTTCAAGAGAATTTCAACAATTTTGAGAGGGATTTGAAAAGTTTCAATGGGAATGGGAAGAATTGGGACAAAAATTGGAAAATTTTTAAGGGACTTTGAAAAAATTTCAACTGGAATTTTAGCAATTTTTTGACGTGAAATTGTAAACATGTGGACATGGATTTTGAAAATTCTAGAGAGAATTTTAAAAGCTTCAACAGAATTTCAACAATTTTGAGAGGGATTTGAAAAGTTTCAATGGGAATGGGAAGAATTGGGACAAAAATTGGAAAATTTTTAAGGGACTTTGAAAAAATTTCAACTGGAATTTTAGCAATTTTTTTATGTGAAATTGTAAACATGTGGCCATGGATTTTGAAAATTCTAGAGAGAATTTTAAAAGCTTCAAGAGAATTTCAACAATTTTGAGAGGGATTTGAAAAGTTTCAATGGGAAGAATTGGGACAAAAATTGGAAAACTTTTAAGGGACTTTGAAAAAATTTCAACTGGAATTTTAGCAATTTTTTGACGTGAAATTGTAAACATGTGGCCATGGATTTTGAAAATTCTAGAGAGAATTTTAAAAGCTTCAAGAGAATTTCAACAATTTTGAGAGGGATTTGAAAAGTTTCAATGGGAATGGGAAGAATTGGGACAAAAATTGGAAAACTTTTAAGGGACTTTGAAAAAATTTCAACTGGAATTTTAGCAATTTTTTGACGTGAAATTGTAAACATGTGGACATGGATTTTGAAAATTCTACAGAGAATTTTAAAAGCTTTAACAGAATTCTACAATTTTGAGAGGGATTTGAAAAGTTTCAATGGGAAGAATTGGGACAAAAATTGGAAAATTTTTAAGGGACTTTGAAAAAATTTCAACTGGAATTTTAGCAATTTTTTGACGTGAAATTGTAAACATGTGGACATGGATTTTGAAAATTCTAGAGAGAATTTTAAAAGCTTCAAGAGAATTTCAACAATTTTGAGAGGGATTTGAAAAGTTTCAATGGGAATGGGAAGAATTGGGACAAAAATTGGAAAACTTTTAAGGGACTTTGAAAAAATTTCAACTGGAATTTTAGCCATTTTTTGACGTGAAATTGTAAACATGTGGACATGGATTTTGAAAATTCTAGAGAGAATTTTAAAAGCTTCAAGAGAATTTCAACAATTTAGAGAGGGATTGAAAAGTTTCAATGGGAATGGGAAGAATTGGGACAAAAATTGGAAAATTTTTAAGGGACTTGAAAAAATTTCAGCTGGAATTTTAGCAATTTTTTGACGTGAAATTGTAAACATGTGGACATGGATTTTGAAAATTCTAGAGAGAATTTTAAAAGCTTCAACAGAATTTCAACAATTTTGAGAGGGATTTGAAAAGTTTCAATGGGAATGGGAAGAATTGGGGACAAAAATTGGAAAATTTTTAAGGGACTTTGAAAAAATTTCAACTGGAATTTTAGCCATTTTGTTACGTGAAATTGTAAACATGTGGACATGGATTTTGAAAATTCTAGAGAGAATTTTAAAAGCTTCAACAGAATTTCAACAATTTTGAGAGGGATTTGAAAAGTTTCAATGGGAATGGGAAGAATTGGGACAAAAATTGGAAAATTTTTAAGGGACTTTGAAAAAATTTCAACTGGAATTTTAGCCATTTTTTGACGTGAAATTGTAAACATGTGGACATGGATTTTGAAAATTCTAGAGAGAATTTTTAAAAGCTTTAACAGAATTTCTACAATTTTGAGAGGGATTTGAAAAGTTTCAATGGGAAGAATTGGGACAAAAATTGGAAATTTTTAAGGGACTTTGAAAAAATTTCAACTGGAATTTTAGCCATTTTTTGACGTGAAATTGTAAACATGTGGCCATGGATTTTGAAAATTCTAGAGAGAATTTTAAAAGCTTCAAGAGAATTTCAACAATTTGGAGAGGGATTTGAAAAGTTTCAATGGGAATGGGAAGAATTGGGACAAAAATTAGAAAATTTTTAAGGGACTTTGAAAAATTTCAGCTGGAATTTTAGCAATTTTTTTACATGAAATTGTAAACATGTGGCCATGGATTTTGAAAATTCTAGAGAGAATTTTAAAAGCTTCAAGAGAATTTCAACAATTTTGAGAGGGATTTGAAAAGTTTCAATGGGAATGGGAAGAATTGGGACAAAAATTGGAAAATTTTTAAGGGACTTTGAAAAAATTTCAACTGGAATTTTAGCCATTTTTTGACGTGAAATTGTAAACATGTGGCCATGGATTTTGAAAATTCTAGAGAGAATTTTAAAAGCTTCAACAGAATTTCAACAATTTGAAAGGGATTTGAAAAGTTTCAATGGGAATGGGAAGAATTGGGACAAAAATTGGAAATTTTTAAGGGACTTTGAAAAAATTTCAACTGGAATTTTAGCCATTTTTGACGTGAAATTGTAAACATGTGGACATGGATTTTGAAAATTCTAGAGATTGAAAATTCTAGAGAGAATTTTAAAAGCTTCAAGAGAATTTCAACAATTTTGAGAGGGATTTGAAAAGTTTCAATGGGAATGGGAAGAATTGGGACAAAAATTGGAAAATTTTTAAGGGACTTTGAAAAAATTTCAACTGGAATTTTAGCAATTTTTTGACGTGAAATTGTAAACATGTGGACATGGATTTTGAAAATTCTAGAGAGAATTTTAAAAGCTTCAACAGAATTTCAACAATTTTGAGAGGGATTTGAAAAGTTTCAATGGGAATGGGAAGAATTGGGACAAAAATTGGAAAATTTTTAAGGGACTTTGAAAAAATTTCAACTGGAATTTTAGCAATTTTTTGACGTGAAATTGTAAACATGTGGACATGGATTTTGAAAATTCTAGAGAGAATTTTAAAAGCTTTAACAGAATTTCAACAATTTTGAGAGGGATTTGAAAAGTTTCAATGGGAAGAATTGGGACAAAAATTGGAAAATTTTTAAGGGACTTTGAAAAAATTTCAACTGGAATTTTAGCAATTTTTTGACGTGAAATTGTAAACATGTGGCCATGGATTTTGAAAATTCTAGAGAGAATTTTAAAAGCTTCAACAGAATTTCAACAATTTTGAGAGGGATTTGAAAAGTTTCAATGGGAATGGGAAGAATTGGAACAAAAATTGGAAAATTTTTAAGGGACTTTGAAAAAATTTCAACTGGAATTTTAACAATTTTTTTATGTGAAATTGTAAACATGTGGCCATGGATTTTGAAAATTCTAGAGAGAATTTTAAAAGCTTCAACAGAATTTCAACAATTTTGAGAGGGATTTGAAAAGTTTCAATGGGAATGGGAAGAATTGGGACAAAAATTGGAAAATTTTTAAGGGACTTTGAAAAAATTTCAACTGGAATTTTAGCAATTTTTTGACGTGAAATTGTAAACATGTAGCCATGGATTTTGAAAATTCTAGAGAGAATTTTAAAAGCTTCAAGAGAATTTCAACAATTTTGAGAGGGATTTGAAAAGTTTCAATGGGAATGGGAAGAATTGGGACAAAAATTGGAAAATTTTTAAGGGACTTTGAAAAAATTTCAACTGGAATTTTAGCCATTTTTTGACGTGAAATTGTAAACATGTGGACATGGATTTTGAAAATTCTAGAGAGAATTTTAAAAGCTTCAAGAGAATTTCAACAATTTTGAGAGGGATTTGAAAAGTTTCAATGGGAATGGGAAGAATTGGGACAAAAATTGGAAAATTTTTAAGGGACTTTGAAAAAATTTCAACTGGAATTTTAGCAATTTTTTGACGTGAAATTGTAAACATGTGGCCATGGATTTTGAAAATTCTAGAGAGAATTTTAAAAGCTTCAAGAGAATTTCAACAATTTTGAGAGGGATTTGAAAAGTTTCAATGGGAATGGGAAGAATTGGGACAAAAATTGGAAAATTTTTAAGGGACTTTGAAAAAATTTCAGCTGGAGTTTTAGCCATTTTTTGACGTGAAATTGTAAACATGTGGCCATGGATTTTGAAAATTCTAGAGAGAATTTGAAAAGCTTCAACAGAATTTCAACAATTTTGAGAGGGATTTGAAAAGTTTCAATGGGAATGGGAAGAATTGGGACAAAAATTGGAAAATTTTTAAGGGACTTTGAAAAAATTTCAGCTGGAGTTTTAGCAATTTTTTTACGTGAAATTGTAAACATGTGGACATGGATTTTGAAAATTCTAGAGAGAATTTTAAAAGCTTCAACAGAATTTCAACAATTTTGAGAGGGATTTGAAAAGTTTCAATGGGAATGGGAAGAATTGGGACAAAAATTGGAAAATTTTTAAGGGACTTTTAAAAAATTTCAGCTGGAATTTTAGCAATTTTTTTACGTGAAATTGTAAACATGTGGACATGGATTTTGAAAATTCTAGAGAGAATTTTAAAAGCTTCAAGAGAATTTCAACAATTTTGAGAGGGATTTGAAAAGTTTCAATGGGAATGGGAAGAATTGGGACAAAAATTGGAAAATTTTTAAGGGACTTTGAAAAAATTTCAACTGGAATTTTAGCAATTTTTTGACGTGAAATTGTAAACATGTGGCCATGGATTTTGAAAATTCTAGAGAGAATTTTAAAAGGTTCAACAGAATTTCAACAATTTGGAGAGGGATTTGAAAAGTTTCAATGGGAATGGGAAGAATTGGGACAAAAATTGGAAAATTTTTAAGGGACTTTGAAAAAATTTCAGCTGGAATTTTAGCAATTTTTTGACGTGAAATTGTAAACATGTGGACATGGATTTTGAAAATTCTAGAGAGAATTTTAAAAGCTTCAAGAGAATTTAAACAATTTTGAGAGGGATTTGAAAAGTTTCAATGGGAATGGGAAGAATTGGGACAAAAATTGGAAAATTTTTAAGGGACTTTGAAAAAATTTCAACTGGAATTTTACCATTTTTTTTACGTGAAATTGTAAACATGTGGCCATGGATTTTGAAAATTCTAGAGAGAATTTTAAAAGCTTCAAGAGAATTTCAACAATTTTGAGAGGGATTTGAAAAGTTTCAATGGGAATGGGAAGAATTGGGACAAAAATTGGAAAATTTTTAAGGGACTTTGAAAAAATTTCAACTGGAATTTTACCAATTTTTTGACGTGAAATTGTAAACATGTGGCCATGGATTTTGAAAATTCTAGAGAGAATTTTAAAAGCTTCAAGAGAATTTCAACAATTTTGAGAGGGATTTGAAAAGTTTCAATGGGAATGGGAAGAATTGGGACAAAAATTGGAAAATTTTTAAGGGACTTTGAAAAAATTTCAACTGGAATTTTAGCCATTTTTTGACGTGAAATTGTAAACATGTGGACATGGATTTTGAAAATTCTAGAGAGAATTTTAAAAGCTTCAAGAGAATTTCAACAATTTTGAGAGGGATTTGAAAAGTTTCAATGGGAATGGGAAGAATTGGGACAAAAATTGGAAAATTTTTAAGGGACTTTGAAAAAATTTCAGCTGGAGTTTTAGCAATTTTTTTACGTGAAATTGTAAACATGTGGCCATGGATTTTGAAAATTCTAGAGAGAATTTTAAAAGCTTCAAGAGAATTTCAACAATTTGGAGAGGGATTTGAAAAGTTTCAATGGGAATGGGAAGAATTGGGACAAAAATTGGAAAATTTTTAAGGGACTTTGAAAAAATTTCAACTGGAATTTTAGCCATTGTTTGACGTGAAATTGTAAACATGTGGCCATGGATTTTGAAAATTCTAGAGAGAATTTTAAAAGGTTCAACAGAATTTCAACAATTTTGAGAGGGATTTGAAAAGTTTCAATGGGAATGGGAAGAATTGGGACAAAAATTGGAAAATTTTTAAGGGACTTTGAAAAAATTTCAACTGGAATTTTAGCCATTTTTTGACGTGAAATTGTAAACATGTGGCCATGGATTTTGAAAATTCTAGAGAGAATTTTAAAAGCTTCAAGAGAATTTCAACAATTTTGAGAGGGATTTGAAAAGTTTCAATGGGAATGGGAAGAATTGGGACAAAAATTGGAAAATTTTTAAGGGACTTTGAAAAAATTTCAGCTGGAATTTTAGCAATTTTTTTACATGAAATTGTAAACATGTGGCCATGGATTTTGAAAATTCTAGAGAGAATTTTAAAAGCTTCAAGAGAATTTCAACAATTTTGAGAGGGATTTGAAAAGTTTCAATGGGAATGGGAAGAATTGGGACAAAAATTGGAAAATTTTTAAGGGACTTTGAAAAAATTTCAACTGGAATTTTAGCCATTTTTTGACGTGAAATTGTAAACATGTGGCCATGGATTTTGAAAATTCTAGAGAGAATTTTAAAAGCTTCAACAGAATTTCAACAATTTTGAAAGGGATTTGAAAAGTTTCAATGGGAATGGGAAGAATTGGGACAAAAATTGGAAAATTTTTAAGGGACTTTGAAAAAATTTCAGCTGGAATTTTAGCAATTTTTTTACGTGAAATTGTAAACATGTGGCCATGGATTTTGAAAATTCTAGAGAGAATTTTAAAAGCTTCAAGAGAATTTCAACAATTTGGAGAGGGATTTGAAAAGTTTCAATGGGAATGGGAAGAATTGGGACAAAAATTGGAAAATTTTTAAGGGACTTTGAAAAAATTTCAACTGGAATTTTAGCCATTGTTTGACGTGAAATTGTAAACATGTGGCCATGGATTTTGAAAATTCTAGAGAGAATTTTAAAAGGTTCAACAGAATTTCAACAATTTTGAGAGGGATTTGAAAAGTTTCAATGGGAATGGGAAGAATTGGGACAAAAATTGGAAAATTTTTAAGGGACTTTGAAAAAATTTCAACTGGAATTTTAGCCATTTTTTGACGTGAAATTGTAAACATGTGGCCATGGATTTTGAAAATTCTAGAGAGAATTTTAAAAGCTTCAAGAGAATTTCAACAATTTTGAGAGGGATTTGAAAAGTTTCAATGGGAATGGGAAGAATTGGGACAAAAATTGGAAAATTTTTAAGGGACTTTGAAAAAATTTCAGCTGGAATTTTAGCAATTTTTTTACATGAAATTGTAAACATGTGGCCATGGATTTTGAAAATTCTAGAGAGAATTTTAAAAGCTTCAAGAGAATTTCAACAATTTTGAGAGGGATTTGAAAAGTTTCAATGGGAATGGGAAGAATTGGGACAAAAATTGGAAAATTTTTAAGGGACTTTGAAAAAATTTCAACTGGAATTTTAGCCATTTTTTGACGTGAAATTGTAAACATGTGGCCATGGATTTTGAAAATTCTAGAGAGAATTTTAAAAGCTTCAACAGAATTTCAACAATTTTGAAAGGGATTTGAAAAGTTTCAATGGGAATGGGAAGAATTGGGACAAAAATTGGAAAATTTTTAAGGGACTTTGAAAAAATTTCAACTGGAATTTTAGCCATTTTTTGACGTGAAATTGTAAACATGTGGACATGGATTTTGAAAATTCTAGAGAGAATTTTAAAAGCTTCAAGAGAATTTCAACAATTTTGAGAGGGATTTGAAAAGTTTCAATGGGAATGGGAAGAATTGGGACAAAAATTGGAAAATTTTTAAGGGACTTTGAAAAAATTTCAACTGGAATTTTAGCAATTTTTTGACGTGAAATTGTAAACATGTGGACATGGATTTTGAAAATTCTAGAGAGAATTTTAAAAGCTTCAACAGAATTTCAACAATTTTGAGAGGGATTTGAAAAGTTTCAATGGGAATGGGAAGAATTGGGACAAAAATTGGAAAATTTTTAAGGGACTTTGAAAAAATTTCAACTGGAATTTTAGCAATTTTTTGACGTGAAATTGTAAACATGTGGACATGGATTTTGAAAATTCTAGAGAGAATTTTAAAAGCTTTAACAGAATTTCAACAATTTTGAGAGGGATTTGAAAAGTTTCAATGGGAAGAATTGGGACAAAAATTGGAAAATTTTTAAGGGACTTTGAAAAAATTTCAACTGGAATTTTAGCAATTTTTTGACGTGAAATTGTAAACATGTGGCCATGGATTTTGAAAATTCTAGAGAGAATTTTAAAAGCTTCAACAGAATTTCAACAATTTTGAGAGGGATTTGAAAAGTTTCAATGGGAATGGGAAGAATTGGAACAAAAATTGGAAAATTTTTAAGGGACTTTGAAAAAATTTCAACTGGAATTTTAACAATTTTTTTATGTGAAATTGTAAACATGTGGCCATGGATTTTGAAAATTCTAGAGAGAATTTTAAAAGCTTCAACAGAATTTCAACAATTTTGAGAGGGATTTGAAAAGTTTCAATGGGAATGGGAAGAATTGGGACAAAAATTGGAAAATTTTTAAGGGACTTTGAAAAAATTTCAACTGGAATTTTAGCAATTTTTTGACGTGAAATTGTAAACATGTAGCCATGGATTTTGAAAATTCTAGAGAGAATTTTAAAAGCTTCAAGAGAATTTCAACAATTTTGAGAGGGATTTGAAAAGTTTCAATGGGAATGGGAAGAATTGGGACAAAAATTGGAAAATTTTTAAGGGACTTTGAAAAAATTTCAACTGGAATTTTAGCCATTTTTTGACGTGAAATTGTAAACATGTGGCCATGGATTTTGAAAATTCTAGAGAGAATTTTAAAAGCTTCAAGAGAATTTCAACAATTTTGAGAGGGATTTGAAAAGTTTCAATGGGAATGGGAAGAATTGGGACAAAAATTGGAAAATTTTTAAGGGACTTTGAAAAAATTTCAACTGGAATTTTAGCAATTTTTTGACGTGAAATTGTAAACATGTGGCCATGGATTTTGAAAATTCTAGAGAGAATTTTAAAAGCTTCAAGAGAATTTCAACAATTTTGAGAGGGATTTGAAAAGTTTCAATGGGAATGGGAAGAATTGGGACAAAAATTGGAAAATTTTTAAGGGACTTTGAAAAAATTTCAGCTGGAGTTTTAGCCATTTTTTGACGTGAAATTGTAAACATGTGGCCATGGATTTTGAAAATTCTAGAGAGAATTTTAAAAGCTTCAACAGAATTTCAACAATTTTGAGAGGGATTTGAAAAGTTTCAATGGGAATGGGAAGAATTGGGACAAAAATTGGAAAATTTTTAAGGGACTTTGAAAAAATTTCAGCTGGAGTTTTAGCAATTTTTTTACGTGAAATTGTAAACATGTGGACATGGATTTTGAAAATTCTAGAGAGAATTTTAAAAGCTTCAACAGAATTTCAACAATTTTGAGAGGGATTTGAAAAGTTTCAATGGGAATGGGAAGAATTGGGACAAAAATCGGAAAATTTTTAAGGGACTTTGAAAAAATTTCAACTGGAATTTTAGCCATTTTTTGACGTGAAATTGTAAACATGTGGACATGGATTTTGAAAATTCTAGAGAGAATTTTAAAAGCTTCAAGAGAATTTCAACAATTTTGAGAGGGATTTGAAAAGTTTCAATGGGAATGGGAAGAATTGGGACAAAAATTGGAAAATTTTTAAGGGACTTTGAAAAAATTTCAGCTGGAATTTTAGCAATTTTTTTACATGAAATTGTAAACATGTGGACATGGATTTTGAAAATTCTAGAGAGAATTTTAAAAGCTTCAAGAGAATTTCAACAATTTTGAGAGGGATTTGAAAAGTTTCAATGGGAATGGGAAGAATTGGGACAAAAATTGGAAAATTTTTAAGGGACTTTGAAAAAATTTCAACTGGAATTTTACCATTTTTTTTACGTGAAATTGTAAACATGTGGCCATGGATTTTGAAAATTCTAGAGAGAATTTTAAAAGCTTCAAGAGAATTTCAACAATTTTGAGAGGGATTTGAAAAGTTTCAATGGGAATGGGAAGAATTGGGACAAAAATTGGAAAATTTTTAAGGGACTTTGAAAAAATTTCAACTGGAATTTTACCAATTTTTTGACGTGAAATTGTAAACATGTGGCCATGGATTTTGAAAATTCTAGAGAGAATTTTAAAAGCTTCAAGAGAATTTCAACAATTTTGAGAGGGATTTGAAAAGTTTCAATGGGAATGGGAAGAATTGGGACAAAAATTGGAAAATTTTTAAGGGACTTTGAAAAAATTTCAACTGGAATTTTAGCCATTTTTTGACGTGAAATTGTAAACATGTGGCCATGGATTTTGAAAATTCTAGAGAGAATTTTAAAAGCTTCAAGAGAATTTCAACAATTTTGAGAGGGATTTGAAAAGTTTCAATGGGAATGGGAAGAATTGGGACAAAAATTGGAAACTTTTTAAGGGACTTTGAAAAAATTTCAGCTGGAGTTTTAGCAATTTTTTTACGTGAAATTGTAAACATGTGGCCATGGATTTTGAAAATTCTAGAGAGAATTTTAAAAGCTTCAAGAGAATTTCAACAATTTGGAGAGGGATTTGAAAAGTTTCAATGGGAATGGGAAGAATTGGGACAAAAATTGGAAAATTTTTAAGGGACTTTGAAAAAATTTCAACTGGAATTTTAGCCATTTTTTGACGTGAAATTGTAAACATGTGGACATGGATTTTGAAAATTCTAGAGAGAATTTTAAAAGCTTCAAGAGAATTTCAACAATTTTGAGAGGGATTTGAAAAGTTTCAATGGGAATGGGAAGAATTGGGACAAAAATTGGAAAATTTTTAAGGGACTTTGAAAAAATTTCAACTGGAATTTTACCAATTTTTTGACGTGAAATTGTAAACATGTGGCCATGGATTTTGAAAATTCTAGAGAGAATTTTAAAAGCTTCAAGAGAATTTCAACAATTTTGAGAGGGATTTGAAAAGTTTCAATGGGAATGGGAAGAATTGGGACAAAAATTGGAAAATTTTTAAGGGACTTTGAAAAAATTTCAACTGGAATTTTACCATTTTTTTTACGTGAAATTGTAAACATGTGGCCATGGATTTTGAAAATTCTAGAGAGAATTTTAAAAGCTTCAAGAGAATTTCAACAATTTTGAGAGGGATTTGAAAAGTTTCAATGGGAATGGGAAGAATTGGGACAAAAATTGGAAAATTTTTAAGGGACTTTGAAAAAATTTCAACTGGAATTTTAGCCATTTTTTGACGTGAAATTGTAAACATGTGGCCATGGATTTTGAAAATTCTAGAGAGAATTTTAAAAGCTTCAACAGAATTTCAACAATTTTGAGAGGGATTTGAAAAGTTTCAATGGGAATGGGAAGAATTGGGACAAAAATTGGAAAATTTTTAAGGGACTTTGAAAAAATTTCAACTGGAATTTTAGCAATTTTTTGACGTGAAATTGTAAACATGTGGACATGGATTTTGAAAATTCTAGAGAGAATTTTAAAAGCTTCATGAGAATTTCAACAATTTTGAGAGGGATTTGAAAAGTTTCAATGGGAATGGGAAGAATTGGGACAAAAATTGGAAAACTTTTAAGGGACTTTGAAAAAATTTCAACTGGAATTTTAGCCATTTTTTGACGTGAAATTGTAAACATGTGGACATGGATTTTGAAAATTCTAGAGAGAATTTTAAAAGCTTCAAGAGAATTTCAACAATTTTGAGAGGGATTTGAAAAGTTTCAATGGGAATGGGAAGAATTGGAACAAAAATTGGAAAATATTTAAGGGACTTTGAAAAAATTTCAACTGGAATTTTAGCAATTTTTTTATGTGAAATTGTAAACATGTGGACATGGATTTTGAAAATTCTAGAGAGAATTTTAAAAGCTTCAACAGAATTTCAACAATTTTGAGAGGGATTTGAAAAGTTTCAATGGGAATGGGAAGAATTGGGACAAAAATTGGAAAATTTTTAAGGGACTTTGAAAAAATTTCAACTGGAATTTTTGCCATTTTGTTACGTGAAATTGTAAACATGTGGACATGGATTTTGAAAATTCTAGAGAGAATTTTAAAAGCTTCAACAGAATTTCAACAATTTTGAGAGGAATTTGAAAAGTTTCAATGGGAATGGGAAGAATTGGGACAAAAATTGGAAAATTTTTAAGGGACTTTGAAAAAATTTCAACTGGAATTTTAGCAATTTTTTGATGTGAAATTGTAAACATGTGGCCATGGATTTTGAAAATTCTAGAGAGAATTTTAAAAGCTTCAAGAGAATTTCAACAATTTTGAGAGGGATTTGAAAAGTTACAATGGGAATGGGAAGAATTGGGACAAAAATTGGAAAATTTTTAAGGGACTTTGAAAAAATTTCAACTGGAATTTTAGCAATTTTTTGACGTGAAATTGTAAACATGTGGACATGGATTTTGAAAATTCTAGAGAGAATTTTAAAAGCTTCAAGAGAATTTCAACAATTTTGAGAGGGATTTGAAAAGTTTCAATGGGAATGGGAAGAATTGGGACAAAAATTGGAAAACTTTTAAGGGACTTTGAAAAAATTTCAACTGGAATTTTAGCCATTTTTTGACGTGAAATTGTAAACATGTGGACATGGATTTTGAAAATTCTAGAGAGAATTTTAAAAGCTTTAACAGAATTTCTACAATTTTGAGAGGGATTTGAAAAGTTTCAATGGGAAGAATTGGGACAAAAATTGGAAAATTTTTAAGGGACTTTGAAAAAATTTCAACTGGAATTTTAGCAATTTTTTGACGTGAAATTGTAAACATGTGGCCATGGATTTTGAAAATTCTAGAGAGAATTTTAAAAGCTTCAAGAGAATTTCAACAATTTTGAGAGGGATTTGAAAAGTTTCAATGGGAATGGGAAGAATTGGAACAAAAATTGGAAAATTTTTAAGGGACTTTGAAAAAATTTCAACTGGAATTTTAACAATTTTTTTATGTGAAATTGTAAACATGTGGACATGGATTTTGAAAATTCTAGAGAGAATTTTAAAAGGTTCAACAGAATTTCAACAATTTTGAGAGGGATTTGAAAAGTTTCAATGGGAATGGGAAGAATTGGGACAAAAATTGGAAAATTTTTAAGGGACTTTGAAAAAATTTCAACTGGAATTTTAGCAATTTTTTGACGTGAAATTGTAAACATGTGGCCATGGATTTTGAAAATTCTAGAGAGAATTTTAAAAGCTTCAAGAGAATTTCAACAATTTTGAGAGGGATTTGAAAAGTTTCAATGGGAATGGGAAGAATTGGGACAAAAATTGGAAAATTTTGAAGGGACTTTGAAAAAATTTCAACTGGAATTTTAGCCATTTTTTGACGTGAAATTGTAAACATGTGGACATGGATTTTGAAAATTCTACAGAGAATTTTAAAAGCTTCAAGAGAATTTAAACAATTTTGAGAGGGATTTGAAAAGTTTCAATGGGAATGGGAAGAATTGGGACAAAAATTGGAAAACTTTTAAGGGACTTTGAAAAAATTTCAACTGGAATTTTAGCAATTTTTTGACGTGAAATTGTAAACATGTGGACATGGATTTTGAAAATTCTAGAGAGAATTTTAAAAGCTTTAACAGAATTTCTACAATTTTGAGAGGGATTTGAAAAGTTTCAATGGGAAGAATTGGGACAAAAATTGGAAAATTTTTAAGGGACTTTGAAAAAATTTCAACTGGAATTTTAGCAATTTTTTGACATGAAATTGTAAACATGTGGCCATGGATTTTGAAAATTCTAGAGAGAATTTTAAAAGCTTCAAGAGAATTTCAACAATTTTGAGAGGGATTTGAAAAGTTTCAATGGGAATGGGAAGAATTGGGACAAAAATTGGAAAATTTTTAAGGGACTTTGAAAAAATTTCAACTGGAATTTTAGCAATTTTTTGACGTGAAATTGTAAACATGTGGCCATGGATTTTGAAAATTCTAGAGAGAATTTTAAAAGCTTCAAGAGAATTTCAACAATTTTGAGAGGGATTTGAAAAGTTTCAATGGGAATGGGAAGAATTGGGACAAAAATTGGAAAATTTTTAAGGGACTTTGAAAAAATTTCAACTGGAATTTTAGCCATTTTTTGACGTGAAATTGTAAACATGTGGACATGGATTTTGAAAATTCTACAGAGAATTTTAAAAGCTTCAAGAGAATTTAAACAATTTTGAGAGGGATTTGAAAAGTTTCAATGGGAATGGGAAGAATTGGGACAAAAATTGGAAAATTTTTAAGGGACTTTGAAAAAATTTCAAATGGAATTTTAGCCATTTTTTGACGTGAAATTGTAAACATGTGGCCATGGATTTTGAAAATTCTAGAGAGAATTTTAAAAGCTTCAACAGAATTTCAACAATTTTGAGAGGGATTTGAAAAGTTTCAATGGGAATGGGAAGAATTGGGACAAAAATTGGAAAATTTTTAAGGGACTTTGAAAAAATTTCAGCTGGAATTTTAGCAATTTTTTTATGTGAAATTGTAAACATGTGGCCATGGATTTTGAAAATTCTAGAGAGAATTTTAAAAGCTTCAAGAGAATTTCAACAATTTTGAGAGGGATTTGAAAAGTTTCAATGGGAATGGGAAGAATTGGGACAAAAATTGGAAAATTTTTAAGGGACTTTGAAAAAATTTCAACTGGAATTTTAGCAATTTTTTGACGTGAAATTGTAAACATGTGGACATGGATTTTGAAAATTCTAGAGAGAATTTTAAAAGCTTCAAGAGAATTTCAACAATTTTGAGAGGGATTTGAAAAGTTTCAATGGGAATGGGAAGAATTGGGACAAAAATTGGAAAACTTTTAAGGGACTTTGAAAAAATTTCAACTGGAATTTTAGCAATTTTTTGACGTGAAATTGTAAACATGTGGACATGGATTTTGAAAATTCTAGAGAGAATTTTAAAAGGTTCAACAGAATTTCAACAATTTTGAGAGGGATTTGAAAAGTTTCAATGGGAATGGGAAGAATTGGAACAAAAATTGGAAAATTTTTAAGGGACTTTGAAAAAATTTCAACTGGAATTTTAGCAATTTTTTTATGTGAAATTGTAAACATGTGGCCATGGATTTTGAAAATTCTAGAGAGAATTTTAAAAGCTTCAAGAGAATTTCAACAATTTTGAGAGGGATTTGAAAAGTTTCAAAGGGAAGAATTGGGACAAAAATTGGAAAACTTTTAAGGGACTTTGAAAAAATTTCAACTGGAATTTTAGCAATTTTTTGACGTGAAATTGTAAACATGTGGACATGGATTTTGAAAATTCTAGAGAGAATTTTAAAAGCTTCAAGAGAATTTCAACAATTTTGAGAGGGATTTGAAAAGTTTCAATGGGAATGGGAAGAATTGGGACAAAAATTGGAAAACTTTTAAGGGACTTTGAAAAAATTTCAACTGGAATTTTAGCAATTTTTTGACGTGAAATTGTAAACATGTGGACATGGATTTTGAAAATTCTAGAGAGAATTTTAAAAGCTTTAACAGAATTTCTACAATTTTGAGAGGGATTTGAAAAGTTTCAATGGGAAGAATTGGGACAAAAATTGGAAAATTTTTAAGGGACTTTGAAAAAATTTCAACTGGAATTTTAGCAATTTTTTGACGTGAAATTGTAAACATGTGGACATGGATTTTGAAAATTCTAGAGAGAATTTTAAAAGCTTCAAGAGAATTTCAACAATTTTGAGAGGGATTTGAAAAGTTTCAATGGGAATGGGAAGAATTGGGACAAAAATTGGAAAACTTTTAAGGGACTTTGAAAAAATTTCAACTGGAATTTTAGCCATTTTTTGACGTGAAATTGTAAACATGTGGACATGGATTTTGAAAATTCTAGAGAGAATTTTAAAAGCTTCAAGAGAATTTCAACAATTTAGAGAGGGATTTGAAAAGTTTCAATGGGAATGGGAAGAATTGGGACAAAAATTGGAAAATTTTTAAGGGACTTTGAAAAAATTTCAGCTGGAATTTTAGCAATTTTTTGACGTGAAATTGTAAACATGTGGACATGGATTTTGAAAATTCTAGAGAGAATTTTAAAAGCTTCAACAGAATTTCAACAATTTTGAGAGGGATTTGAAAAGTTTCAATGGGAATGGGAAGAATTGGGACAAAAATTGGAAAATTTTTAAGGGACTTTGAAAAAATTTCAACTGGAATTTTAGCCATTTTGTTACGTGAAATTGTAAACATGTGGACATGGATTTTGAAAATTCTAGAGAGAATTTTAAAAGCTTCAACAGAATTTCAACAATTTTGAGAGGGATTTGAAAAGTTTCAATGGGAATGGGAAGAATTGGGACAAAAATTGGAAAATTTTTAAGGGACTTTGAAAAAATTTCAACTGGAATTTTAGCCATTTTTTGACGTGAAATTGTAAACATGTGGACATGGATTTTGAAAATTCTAGAGAGAATTTTAAAAGCTTTAACAGAATTTCTACAATTTTGAGAGGGATTTGAAAAGTTTCAATGGGAAGAATTGGGACAAAAATTGGAAAATTTTTAAGGGACTTTGAAAAAATTTCAACTGGAATTTTAGCAATTTTTTGACGTGAAATTGTAAACATGTGGCCATGGATTTTGAAAATTCTAGAGAGAATTTTAAAAGCTTCAAGAGAATTTCAACAATTTTGAGAGGGATTTGAAAAGTTTCAATGGGAATGGGAAGAATTGGGACAAAAATTGGAAAATTTTTAAGGGACTTTGAAAAAATTTCAACTGGAATTTTAGCCATTTTTTGACGTGAAATTGTAAACATGTGGCCATGGATTTTGAAAATTCTAGAGAGAATTTTAAAAGCTTCAAGAGAATTTCAACAATTTTGAGAGGGATTTGAAAAGTTTCAATGGGAATGGGAAGAATTGGGACAAAAATTGGAAAATTTTTAAGGGACTTTGAAAAAATTTCAACTGGAATTTTAGCCATTTTTTGACGTGAAATTGTAAACATGTGGACATGGATTTTGAAAATTCTAGAGAGAATTTTAAAAGCTTCAAGAGAATTTCAACAATTTTGAGAGGGATTTGAAAAGTTTCAATGGGAATGGGAAGAATTGGGACAAAAATTGGAAAACTTTTAAGGGACTTTGAAAAAATTTCAACTGGAATTTTAGCAATTTTTTGACGTGAAATTGTAAACATGTGGACATGGATTTTGAAAATTCTAGAGAGAATTTTAAAAGCTTTAACAGAATTTCTACAATTTTGAGAGGGATTTGAAAAGTTTCAATGGGAAGAATTGGGACAAAAATTGGAAAATTTTTAAGGGACTTTGAAAAAATTTCAACTGGAATTTTAGCAATTTTTTGACGTGAAATTGTAAACATGTGGCCATGGATTTTGAAAATTCTAGAGAGAATTTTAAAAGCTTCAAGAGAATTTCAACAATTTTGAGAGGGATTTGAAAAGTTTCAATGGGAATGGGAAGAATTGGAACAAAAATTGGAAAATTTTTAAGGGACTTTGAAAAAATTTCAACTGGAATTTTAACAATTTTTTTATGTGAAATTGTAAACATGTGGACATGGATTTTGAAAATTCTAGAGAGAATTTTAAAAGCTTCAAGAGAATTTCAACAATTTGGAGAGGGATTTGAAAAGTTTCAATGGGAATGGGAAGAATTGGGACAAAAATTGGAAAATTTTTAAGGGACTTTGAAAAAATTTCAACTGGAATTTTAGCAATTTTTTGACATGAAATTGTAAACATGTGGCCATGGATTTTGAAAATTCTAGAGAGAATTTTAAAAGCTTCAAGAGAATTTCAACAATTTTGAGAGGGATTTGAAAAGTTTCAATGGGAATGGGAAGAATTGGGACAAAAATTGGAAAATTTTTAAGGGACTTTGAAAAAATTTCAACTGGAATTTTAGCAATTTTTTGACGTGAAATTGTAAACATGTGGACATGGATTTTGAAAATTCTAGAGAGAATTTTAAAAGCTTCAAGAGAATTTCAACAATTTTGAGAGGGATTTGAAAAGTTTCAATGGGAATGGGAAGAATTGGGACAAAAATTGGAAAATTTTTAAGGGACTTTGAAAAAATTTCAACTGGAATTTTAGCCATTTTTTGACGTGAAATTGTAAACATGTGGACATGGATTTTGAAAATTCTACAGAGAATTTTAAAAGCTTCAAGAGAATTTAAACAATTTTGAGAGGGATTTGAAAAGTTTCAATGGGAATGGGAAGAATTGGGACAAAAATTGGAAAATTTTTAAGGGACTTTGAAAAAATTTCAAATGGAATTTTAGCCATTTTTTGACGTGAAATTGTAAACATGTGGCCATGGATTTTGAAAATTCTAGAGAGAATTTTAAAAGCTTCAACAGAATTTCAACAATTTTGAGAGGGATTTGAAAAGTTTCAATGGGAATGGGAAGAATTGGGACAAAAATTGGAAAATTTTTAAGGGACTTTGAAAAAATTTCAGCTGGAATTTTAGCAATTTTTTTACGTGAAATTGTAAACATGTGGCCATGGATTTTGAAAATTCTAGAGAGAATTTTAAAAGCTTCAAGAGAATTTCAACAATTTTGAGAGGGATTTGAAAAGTTTCAATGGGAATGGGAAGAATTGGGACAAAAATTGGAAAATTTTTAAGGGACTTTGAAAAAATTTCAACTGGAATTTTAGCAATTTTTTGACGTGAAATTGTAAACATGTGGACATGGATTTTGAAAATTCTACAGAGAATTTTAAAAGCTTCAAGAGAATTTCAACAATTTTGAGAGGGATTTGAAAAGTTTCAATGGGAATGGGAAGAATTGGGACAAAAATTGGAAAACTTTTAAGGGACTTTGAAAAAATTTCAACTGGAATTTTAGCAATTTTTTGACGTGAAATTGTAAACATGTGGACATGGATTTTGAAAATTCTAGAGAGAATTTTAAAAGCTTCAAGAGAATTTCAACAATTTTGAGAGGGATTTGAAAAGTTTCAATGGGAATGGGAAGAATTGGAACAAAAATTGGAAAATTTTTAAGGGACTTTGAAAAAATTTCAACTGGAATTTTAGCAATTTTTTTATGTGAAATTGTAAACATGTGGCCATGGATTTTGAAAATTCTAGAGAGAATTTTAAAAGCTTCAAGAGAATTTCAACAATTTTGAGAGGGATTTGAAAAGTTTCAATGGGAAGAATTGGGACAAAAATTGGAAAATTTTTAAGGGACTTTGAAAAAATTTCAACTGGAATTTTAGCAATTTTTTGACGTGAAATTGTAAACATGTGGACATGGATTTTGAAAATTCTAGAGAGAATTTTAAAAGCTTCAAGAGAATTTCAACAATTTTGAGAGGGATTTGAAAAGTTTCAATGGGAATGGGAAGAATTGGGACAAAAATTGGAAAACTTTTAAGGGACTTTGAAAAAATTTCAACTGGAATTTTAGCAATTTTTTGACGTGAAATTGTAAACATGTGGACATGGATTTTGAAAATTCTAGAGAGAATTTTAAAAGCTTTAACAGAATTTCTACAATTTTGAGAGGGATTTGAAAAGTTTCAATGGGAAGAATTGGGACAAAAATTGGAAAATTTTTCAGGGACTTTGAAAAAATTTCAACTGGAATTTTAGCAATTTTTTGACGTGAAATTGTAAACATGTGGCCATGGATTTTGAAAATTCTAGAGAGAATTTTAAAAGCTTCAAGAGAATTTCAACAATTTTGAGAGGGATTTGAAAAGTTTCAATTGGAATGGGAAGAATTGGGACAAAAATTGGAAAACTTTTAAGGGACTTTGAAAAAATTTCAACTGGAATTTTAGCCATTTTTTGACGTGAAATTGTAAACATGTGGACATGGATTTTGAAAATTCTAGAGAGAATTTTAAAAGCTTCAAGAGAATTTCAACAATTTAGAGAGGGATTTGAAAAGTTTCAATGGGAATGGGAAGAATTGGGACAAAAATTGGAAAATTTTTAAGGGACTTTGAAAAAATTTCAGCTGGAATTTTAGCAATTTTTTGACGTGAAATTGTAAACATGTGGACATGGATTTTGAAAATTCTAGAGAGAATTTTAAAAGCTTCAAGAGAATTTCAACAATTTTGAGAGGGATTTGAAAAGTTTCAATGGGAATGGGAAGAATTGGGACAAAAATTGGAAAATTTTTAAGGGACTTTGAAAAAATTTCAACTGGAATTTTAGCCATTTTGTTACGTGAAATTGTAAACATGTGGACATGGATTTTGAAAATTCTAGAGAGAATTTTAAAAGCTTCAACAGAATTTCAACAATTTTGAGAGGGATTTGAAAAGTTTCAATGGGAATGGGAAGAATTGGGACAAAAATTGGAAAATTTTTAAGGGACTTTGAAAAAATTTCAACTGGAATTTTAGCCATTTTTTGACGTGAAATTGTAAACATGTGGCCATGGATTTTGAAAATTCTAGAGAGAATTTTAAAAGCTTTAACAGAATTTCAACAATTTTGAGAGGGATTTGAAAAGTTTCAATGGGAAGAATTGGGACAAAAATTGGAAAATTTTGAAGGGACTTTGAAAAAATTTCAACTGGAATTTTAGCAATTTTTTGACGTGAAATTGTAAACATGTGGACATGGATTTTGAAAATTCTAGAGAGAATTTTAAAAGCTTCAAGAGAATTTCAACAATTTTGAGAGGGATTTGAAAAGTTTCAATGGGAATGGGAAGAATTGGGACAAAAATTGGAAAATTTTTAAGGGACTTTGAAAAAATTTCAACTGGAATTTTAGCAATTTTTTGACGTGAAATTGTAAACATGTGGCCATGGATTTTGAAAATTCTAGAGAGAATTTTAAAAGCTTCAAGAGAATTTCAACAATTTTGAGAGGGATTTGAAAAGTTTCAATGGGAATGGGAAGAATTGGGACAAAAATTGGAAAATTTTGAAGGGACTTTGAAAAAATTTCAACTGGAATTTTAGCCATTTTTTGACGTGAAATTGTAAACATGTGGCCATGGATTTTGAAAATTCTAGAGAGAATTTTAAAAGCTTCAAGAGAATTTCAACAATTTTGAGAGGGATTTGAAAAGTTTCAATGGGAATGGGAAGAATTGGGACAAAAATTGGAAAATTTTTAAGGGACTTTGAAAAAATTTCAACTGGAATTTTAGCCATTTTTTGACGTGAAATTGTAAACATGTGGACATGGATTTTGAAAATTCTACAGAGAATTTTAAAAGCTTCAAGAGAATTTCAACAATTTTGAGAGGGATTTGAAAAGTTTCAATGGGAATGGGAAGAATTGGGACAAAAATTGGAAAACTTTTAAGGGACTTTGAAAAAATTTCAACTGGAATTTTAGCAATTTTTTGACGTGAAATTGTAAACATGTGGACATGGATTTTGAAAATTCTAGAGAGAATTTTAAAAGCTTTAACAGAATTTCTACAATTTTGAGAGGGATTTGAAAAGTTTCAATGGGAAGAATTGGGACAAAAATTGGAAAATTTTTAAGGGACTTTGAAAAAATTTCAACTGGAATTTTAGCAATTTTTTGACGTGAAATTGTAAACATGTGGCCATGGATTTTGAAAATTCTAGAGAGAATTTTAAAAGCTTCAAGAGAATTTCAACAATTTTGAGAGGGATTTGAAAAGTTTCAATGGGAAGAATTGGGACAAAAATTGGAAAATTTTTAAGGGACTTTGAAAAAATTTCAACTGGAATTTTAGCAATTTTTTGACGTGAAATTGTAAACATGTGGACATGGATTTTGAAAATTCTAGAGAGAATTTTAAAAGCTTCAAGAGAATTTCAACAATTTTGAGAGGGATTTGAAAAGTTTCAATGGGAATGGGAAGAATTGGGACAAAAATTGGAAAACTTTTAAGGGACTTTGAAAAAATTTCAACTGGAATTTTAGCAATTTTTTGACGTGAAATTGTAAACATGTGGACATGGATTTTGAAAATTCTAGAGAGAATTTTAAAAGCTTTAACAGAATTTCTACAATTTTGAGAGGGATTTGAAAAGTTTCAATGGGAAGAATTGGGACAAAAATTGGAAAATTTTTAAGGGACTTTGAAAAAATTTCAACTGGAATTTTAGCAATTTTTTGACGTGAAATTGTAAACATGTGGACATGGATTTTGAAAATTCTAGAGAGAATTTTAAAAGCTTCAAGAGAATTTCAACAATTTTGAGAGGGATTTGAAAAGTTTCAATGGGAATGGGAAGAATTGGGACAAAAATTGGAAAACTTTTAAGGGACTTTGAAAAAATTTCAACTGGAATTTTAGCCATTTTTTGACGTGAAATTGTAAACATGTGGACATGGATTTTGAAAATTCTAGAGAGAATTTTAAAAGCTTCAAGAGAATTTCAACAATTTAGAGAGGGATTTGAAAAGTTTCAATGGGAATGGGAAGAATTGGGACAAAAATTGGAAAATTTTTAAGGGACTTTGAAAAAATTTCAGCTGGAATTTTAGCAATTTTTTGACGTGAAATTGTAAACATGTGGACATGGATTTTGAAAATTCTAGAGAGAATTTTAAAAGCTTCAAGAGAATTTCAACAATTTTGAGAGGGATTTGAAAAGTTTCAATGGGAATGGGAAGAATTGGGACAAAAATTGGAAAATTTTTAAGGGACTTTGAAAAAATTTCAACTGGAATTTTAGCCATTTTGTTACGTGAAATTGTAAACATGTGGACATGGATTTTGAAAATTCTAGAGAGAATTTTAAAAGCTTCAACAGAATTTCAACAATTTTGAGAGGGATTTGAAAAGTTTCAATGGGAATGGGAAGAATTGGGACAAAAATTGGAAAATTTTTAAGGGACTTTGAAAAAATTTCAACTGGAATTTTAGCCATTTTTTGACGTGAAATTGTAAACATGTGGCCATGGATTTTGAAAATTCTAGAGAGAATTTTAAAAGCTTTAACAGAATTTCAACAATTTTGAGAGGGATTTGAAAAGTTTCAATGGGAAGAATTGGGACAAAAATTGGAAAATTTTGAAGGGACTTTGAAAAAATTTCAACTGGAATTTTAGCAATTTTTTGACGTGAAATTGTAAACATGTGGACATGGATTTTGAAAATTCTAGAGAGAATTTTAAAAGCTTCAAGAGAATTTCAACAATTTTGAGAGGGATTTGAAAAGTTTCAATGGGAATGGGAAGAATTGGGACAAAAATTGGAAAATTTTTAAGGGACTTTGAAAAAATTTCAACTGGAATTTTAGCAATTTTTTGACGTGAAATTGTAAACATGTGGCCATGGATTTTGAAAATTCTAGAGAGAATTTTAAAAGCTTCAAGAGAATTTCAACAATTTTGAGAGGGATTTGAAAAGTTTCAATGGGAATGGGAAGAATTGGGACAAAAATTGGAAAATTTTGAAGGGACTTTGAAAAAATTTCAACTGGAATTTTAGCCATTTTTTGACGTGAAATTGTAAACATGTGGCCATGGATTTTGAAAATTCTAGAGAGAATTTTAAAAGCTTCAAGAGAATTTCAACAATTTTGAGAGGGATTTGAAAAGTTTCAATGGGAATGGGAAGAATTGGGACAAAAATTGGAAAATTTTTAAGGGACTTTGAAAAAATTTCAACTGGAATTTTAGCCATTTTTTGACGTGAAATTGTAAACATGTGGACATGGATTTTGAAAATTCTACAGAGAATTTTAAAAGCTTCAAGAGAATTTCAACAATTTTGAGAGGGATTTGAAAAGTTTCAATGGGAATGGGAAGAATTGGGACAAAAATTGGAAAACTTTTAAGGGACTTTGAAAAAATTTCAACTGGAATTTTAGCAATTTTTTGACGTGAAATTGTAAACATGTGGACATGGATTTTGAAAATTCTAGAGAGAATTTTAAAAGCTTTAACAGAATTTCTACAATTTTGAGAGGGATTTGAAAAGTTTCAATGGGAAGAATTGGGACAAAAATTGGAAAATTTTTAAGGGACTTTGAAAAAATTTCAACTGGAATTTTAGCAATTTTTTGACGTGAAATTGTAAACATGTGGCCATGGATTTTGAAAATTCTAGAGAGAATTTTAAAAGCTTCAAGAGAATTTCAACAATTTTGAGAGGGATTTGAAAAGTTTCAATGGGAATGGGAAGAATTGGAACAAAAATTGGAAAATTTTTAAGGGACTTTGAAAAAATTTCAACTGGAATTTTAACAATTTTTTTATGTGAAATTGTAAACATGTGGCCATGGATTTTGAAAATTCTAGAGAGAATTTTAAAAGCTTCAAGAGAATTTCAACAATTTTGAGAGGGATTTGAAAAGTTTCAATGGGAATGGGAAGAATTGGGACAAAAATTGGAAAATTTTTAAGGGACTTTGAAAAAATTTCAACTGGAATTTTAGCAATTTTTTGACGTGAAATTGTAAACATGTGGCCATGGATTTTGAAAATTCTAGAGAGAATTTTAAAAGCTTCAAGAGAATTTCAACAATTTTGAGAGGGATTTGAAAAGTTTCAATGGGAATGGGAAGAATTGGGACAAAAATTGGAAAATTTTTAAGGGACTTTGAAAAAATTTCAACTGGAATTTTAGCAATTTTTTGACGTGAAATTGTAAACATGTGGACATGGATTTTGAAAATTCTAGAGAGAATTTTAAAAGCTTCAAGAGAATTTCAACAATTTTGAGAGGGATTTGAAAAGTTTCAATGGGAATGGGAAGAATTGGGACAAAAATTGGAAAATTTTTAAGGGACTTTGAAAAAATTTCAACTGGAATTTTAGCAATTTTTTGACGTGAAATTGTAAACATGTGGACATGGATTTTGAAAATTCTAGAGAGAATTTTAAAAGCTTTAACAGAATTTCTACAATTTTGAGAGGGATTTGAAAAGTTTCAATGGGAAGAATTGGGACAAAAATTGGAAAATTTTTAAGGGACTTTGAAAAAATTTCAACTGGAATTTTAGCAATTTTTTGACGTGAAATTGTAAACATGTGGCCATGGATTTTGAAAATTCTAGAGAGAATTTTAAAAGCTTCAAGAGAATTTCAACAATTTTGAGAGGGATTTGAAAAGTTTCAATCGGAATGGGAAGAATTGGGACAAAAATTGGAAAATTTTTAAGGGACTTTGAAAAAATTTCAACTGGAATTTTAACAATTTTTTTATGTGAAATTGTAAACATGTGGACATGGATTTTGAAAATTCTAGAGAGAATTTTAAAAGCTTCAAGAGAATTTCAACAATTTTGAGAGGGATTTGAAAAGTTTCAATGGGAATGGGAAGAATTGGGACAAAAATTGGAAAATTTTTAAGGGACTTTGAAAAAATTTCAACTGGAATTTTAGCAATTTTTTGACGTGAAATTGTAAACATGTGGCCATGGATTTTGAAAATTCTAGAGAGAATTTTAAAAGCTTCAAGAGAATTTCAACAATTTTGAGAGGGATTTGAAAAGTTTCAATGGGAATGGGAAGAATTGGGACAAAAATTGGAAAATTTTTAAGGGACTTTGAAAAAATTTCAACTGGAATTTTAGCAATTTTTTGACGTGAAATTGTAAACATGTGGCCATGGATTTTGAAAATTCTAGAGAGAATTTTAAAAGCTTCAAGAGAATTTCAACAATTTTGAGAGGGATTTGAAAAGTTTCAATGGGAATGGGAAGAATTGGGACAAAAATTGGAAAATTTTTAAGGGACTTTGAAAAAATTTCAACTGGAATTTTAGCCATTTTTTGACGTGAAATTGTAAACATGTGGACATGGATTTTGAAAATTCTACAGAGAATTTTAAAAGCTTCAAGAGAATTTAAACAATTTTGAGAGGGATTTGAAAAGTTTCAATGGGAATGGGAAGAATTGGGACAAAAATTGGAAAATTTTTAAGGGACTTTGAAAAAATTTCAGCTGGAGTTTTAGCCATTTTTTTACGTGAAATTTTAAACATGTGGACATGGATTTTGAAAATTCTAGAGAGAATTTTAAAAGCTTCAACAGAATTTCAACAATTTTGAGAGGGATTTGAAAAGTTTCAATGGGAATGGGAAGAATTGGGACAAAAATTGGAAAACTTTTAAGGGACTTTGAAAAAATTTCAAATGGAATTTTAGCCATTTTTTGACGTGAAATTGTAAACATGTGGCCATGGATTTTGAAAATTCTAGAGAGAATTTTAAAAGCTTCAAGAGAATTTCAACAATTTTGAGAGGGATTTGAAAAGTTTCAATGGGAATGGGAAGAATTGGGACAAAAATTGGAAAATTTTTAAGGGACTTTGAAAAAATTTCAGCTGGAATTTTAGCAATTTTTTTACGTGAAATTGTAAACATGTGGACATGGATTTTGAAAATTCTAGAGAGAATTTTAAAAGCTTCAAGAGAATTTCAACAATTTTGAGAGGGATTTGAAAAGTTTCAATGGGAATGGGAAGAATTGGGACAAAAATTGGAAAATTTTTAAGGGACTTTGAAAAAATTTCAACTGGAATTTTAGCCATTTTTTGACGTGAAATTGTAAACATGTGGCCATGGATTTTGAAAATTCTAGAGAGAATTTTAAAAGCTTCAACAGAATTTCAACAATTTTGAAAGGGATTTGAAAAGTTTCAATGGGAATGGGAAGAATTGGAACAAAAATTGGAAAATTTTTAAGGGACTTTGAAAAAATTTCAACTGGAATTTTAGCCATTTTTTGACGTGAAATTGTAAACATGTGGCCATGGATTTTGAAAATTCTAGAGAGAATTTTAAAAGCTTCAAGAGAATTTCAACAATTTGGAGAGGGATTTGAAAAGTTTCAATGGGAATGGGAAGAATTGGGACAAAAATTGGAAAATTTTTAAGGGACTTTGAAAAAATTTCAACTGGAATTTTACCATTTTTTTTTACGTGAAATTGTAAACATGTGGCCATGGATTTTGAAAATTCTAGAGAGAATTTTAAAAGCTTCAAGAGAATTTCAACAATTTTGAGAGGGATTTGAAAAGTTTCAATGGGAATGGGAAGAATTGGGACAAAAATTGGAAAATTTTTAAGGGACTTTGAAAAAATTTCAACTGGAATTTTAGCCATTTTTTGACGTGAAATTGTAAACATGTGGACATGGATTTTGAAAATTCTAGAGAGAATTTTAAAAGCTTCAAGAGAATTTCAACAATTTTGAGAGGGATTTGAAAAGTTTCAAGGGGAATGGGAAGAATTGGGACAAAAATTGGAAAATTTTAAAGGGACTTTGAAAAAATTTCAACTGGAATTTTAGCCATTTTTTGACGTGAAATTGTAAACATGTGGACATGGGTTTTGAAAATTCTAGAGAGAATTTTAAAAGCTTCAAGAGAATTTCAACAATTTTGAGAGGGATTTGAAAAGTTTCAATGGGAATGGGAAGAATTGGGACAAAAATTGGAAAATTTTTAAGGGACTTTGAAAAAATTTCAGCTGGAGTTTTAGCAATTTTTTTACGTGAAATTGTAAACATGTGGCCATGGATTTTGAAAATTCTAGAGAGAATTTTAAAAGCTTCAAGAGAATTTCAACAATTTTGAGAGGGATTTGAAAAGTTTCAATGGGAATGGGAAGAATTGGGACAAAAATTGGAAAATTTTTAAGGGACTTTGAAAAAATTTCAACTGGAATTTTAGCCATTTTGTTACGTGAAATTGTAAACATGTGGCCATGGATTTTGAAAATTCTAGAGAGAATTTTAAAAGCTTCAAGAGAATTTCAACAATTTTGAGAGGGATTTGAAAAGTTTCAATGGGAATGGGAAGAATTGGGACAAAAATTGGAAAATTTTTAAGGGACTTTGAAAAAATTTCAACTGGAATTTTAGCCATTTTTTGACGTGAAATTGTAAACATGTGGCCATGGATTTTGAAAATTCTAGAGAGAATTTTAAAAGCTTCAAGAGAATTTCAACAATTTTGAGAGGGATTTGAAAAGTTTCAATGGGAATGGGAAGAATTGGGACAAAAATTGGAAAATTTTTAAGGGACTTTGAAAAAATTTCAACTGGAATTTTAGCCATTTTTTGACGTGAAATTGTAAACATGTGGACATGGATTTTGAAAATTCTAGAGAGAATTTTAAAAGCTTCAAGAGAATTTCAACAATTTTGAGAGGGATTTGAAAAGTTTCAATGGGAATGGGAAGAATTGGGACAAAAATTGGAAAATTTTTAAGGGACTTTGAAAAAATTTCAGCTGGAGTTTTAGCAATTTTTTTACGTGAAATTGTAAACATGTGGCCATGGATTTTGAAAATTCTAGAGAGAATTTTAAAAGCTTCAAGAGAATTTCAACAATTTTGAGAGGGATTTGAAAAGTTTCAATGGGAATGGGAAGAATTGGGACAAAAATTGGAAAATTTTTAAGGGACTTTGAAAAATTTCAACTGGAATTTTAGCAATTTTTTGACGTGAAATTGTAAACATGTGGCCATGGATTTTGAAAATTCTAGAGAGAATTTTAAAAGCTTCAAGAGAATTTCAACAATTTTGAGAGGGATTTGAAAAGTTTCACAGTATCACAGTATCACAGTATGTTTGGGATTGGAAGGGACCTCAAAAGATCATCTAGTCCAATCCCCCTGCTGGAGCAGGAACACCTAGGTGAGGTCGCACAGGAACATGTCCAGGTGGGTTTTGAATGTCTCCAGAGAAGGAGACTCCACAACTTCCCTGGGCAGCCTGTTCCAGTGCTCTGTCACCCTCACTGAGAAGAAGTTTCTTCTCAAATTTAAGTGGAACCTCTTGTGTTCCAGCTTGATCCCATTACCCCTTGTCCTATCATTGTTTGCCACTGAGAAGAGTCTGGCTCCATCCTCATGGCACTCACCCTTTATATATTTATAAACATTAATAAGGTCCCCCCTTAGTCTCCTCTTCTCCAAACTAAAGAGACCCAGCTCCCTCAGCCTTTCTTCATAAGGGAGGTGCTCCACTCCCTTAATCATCTTCGTTGCCCTACGCTGGACCCTCTCCAGCAGTTCCCTGTCCTTCTTGAACTGAGGGGCCCAGAACTGGACACAATATTCCAGATGTGGTCTCACCAGGGCAGAGTAGAGGGGAAGGAGGACCTCTCTTGATCTACTAACCACCCCCCTTCTAATACACCCCAGGATGCCATTGGCCTTCCTGGCCACAAGGGCACAGTGCTGGCTCATGGTCATCCTGTTGTCCACCAGGACCCCCAGGTCCCTTTCCCCTACACTGCTCTCTAATATGTAATCTCCCAACCTATACTGGAACCTGGGGTTGTTCCTGCCCAGATGCAGGACTCTACACTTGTCCTTGTTAAATTTCATCAGGTTATTCCCTGCCCAGCTCTCCAGCCTGTCCAGGTCCCGCTGGATGGCAGCACAGCCCTCCGGCGTGTCAGCCACTCCTCCTAGCTTGGTGTCATCAGCAAACTTGCTGATAGTACACTCAATTCCCTCGTCCAAGTCGTTAATGAATATATTGAATAATATTGGCCCCAGCACTGACCCTTGGGGCACTCCACTAGATACTGGCCTCCAACTAGACTCTGCACCATTGACTACCACTCTCTGGCTTCTCTCCCTAAGCCAGTTTGCAACCCACCTCACTACTCTATTGTCTAGACCACACCTCCTCAACTTAGCTGTGAGGATGCTGTGGGAGACTGTGTCAAAGGCTTTACTGAAGTCAAGGTAGACAACATCCACCGCTCTGCCACCATCCATCCACCTTGTTACATTCTCATAAAAGGCTATGAGGTTGGTCAAGCATGACCTACCCTTGGTAAAGCCATGCTGACTGCCCCTAATAACCCTCTTATCCTTGATATGCCTTGAGATGGCACCAAGGACAAGCTGTTCCATTACTTTCCCAGGGACAGAGGTGAGGCTGACCGGTCTATAATTACCCGGGTCCTCCTTCTTGCCCTTTTTGAAGACTGGAGTGACATTTGCTTTCCTCCAATCCTCGGGCACCTCTCCCGTTTCCCAAGACTTGGCAAAGATGATGGAGAGCGGTCCAGCAATGACTTCAGCCAGCTCCCTCAGCACCCGCGGATGCATCCCATCTGGACCCATGGATTTATGAATGTCCAGACTATTTAATTGCTCCCTAACCCAGTCCTCATTGACTAAAGCAAACTCCTCCATTGACCTGGCTTCATCCGGGGTCTCAGGGGTACAGGGCTCCCCAGGACAGCCTCCGGCAGAGTAGACAGAGACAAAGAAGGCATTCAGTAATTCTGCCTTCTCTGTATCTTCTGCCACCAGGGCACCCACCCCATTCATCAGTGGGCCTACATTGCCTCTGGTATTAGTTTTATCTGCTATGTATTTGAAAAAGTTCTTTTTGCTGTCCTTGACCCTTCTCGCCAGCTGTAATTCTAAGGAGGCCTTGGCTATCCTAGCTGCCTTCCTATATCCTCTAACAGCAGCCTTATATTCCTCCCAAGTGGCCAGCCCCTGCTTCCATGACCTGTAAACTCTCCTCTTCTGCTTGAGCATACCCAACAGCTCCCTATTCAACCACGCAGGCCTCCTGGCTCCCTTCCTTGACTTCCTACGTGTGGGGATGCTCTGATCCTGAGCGTGGAAGAAGCAATCACTGAATGCCACCCAGCTATCTTGGGCCCCTTTTCCTTCAAGCAGTCTTGCCCATGGGATTTCCCCCAGCAATTGCTTGAAAAGGCCAAAGTTAGCCCTGCTGAAGTCCAGGGTTGCAATTCTACTTGCTATTCTGTTCCTGCCACATGAGATGCTGAACTCCACCATCTCGTGGTCACTGCAACCCAGGCAGCCCTCAACCTTTACTGCTTCGACCAGACCCTCCTTGTTAGTGAGGATGAGATCCAGCAGTGCACCTCTCCTAGTCGGCTCCTCCACCATCTGCATGAGGAAGTTATCATCAATGCACTGGAGGAACCTCCTGGACTGTGGCTGGCTGGCTGAATGGTCCTTCCAGCAAACATCAGGGAAGTTAAAATCACCCACAACAACCATGGCCTGTGACTGTGAGGCCACTCTCAGCTGCCCATAGAAGGCCTCATCAACTTCCTCAGCCTGATCTGGTGGCCTGTAGCAGACGCCCACAACAGTGTCAGCCCTGCCAGCCTGCCCCTTGATCCTGACCCATACACTCTCAACTCGCTCGTCATCCGCTCCTGGGCAGAATTTAGTACATTGTAGTTGCTGTCTCACATAGAGAGCAACTCCACCACCACGCCTGGCTGGCCTGTCTTTCCTGAAAAGGGCATAGCCATCCATGACCACATTCCAGTCATGTGAACTGTCCCACCATGTTTCTGTAATTGCCACCAGATCATAATCTCCCGACCGAACATAGGATTCTAGCTCCTCCTGCTTATTCCCCATGCTGCGCGCATTGGTATACAGGCATTTCAGGGAGCGAGCAGAGCACACCAGTTTCTCCCTAGGGGCATAGGAGGCCACCCGGTCCTCATCAGTTTTAGATTGCAGCCCCACTGGGACAAGCCCAGCTACAACCCCATCCCCCTTCGAGCCTAGTTTAAAGCTCTCCAAATGAGCCCAGCTAATTCCTGCCCCAGCATCCTTTTGCCCCTACGAGATAAACCTTTCCCACGTGACAGTGTCCGGACTGGTGTCTTATAAAACCAACCATTATCAAAAAATCCAAAGCCCTGCCTGTAGCACCAGTCTTGGAGCCAACCATTTAGAGAGTGAATTTTCCTATTCCATCCCACATCATCACTTGAAGATGGAAGGAGTGAAGAGAAGATCACTTGAGCCCCTGAGTCTTTCACCATCCTTCCCAAGACCTTGAAATCATTCTTCATCCCCCTCAGACTACGGGAAGCAGCTTCCTCCCCATCTGTCTGGAAGACCAGCAGCGGGTAGTAGTCCGTCGGGTGCACCAGTTTGGGGAGCTCTCTAGCGATGTCCTTGATCCGGGCTCCAGGGAGACTACAAACTTCCCTAAGATGAGGGTCAACTCTGCATATTGGGCCCTCTGTTCCTTTCAGAAGGGAGTTTCCTATTACAATCACCCTTCTTTCTTTCTTATCAGAGGCAGTCTTAAGTTGTGAGGTCGACTGCCTCTTCCTACGTGATCTTGTAGGCTTGTTGGCTTGTAGGCTTGGCACCACCTCCTCACCTACCTCTTCTTCAAGATCCAGGGCCTCAAACCTATTACGGAGGGGCACCTGGGGAGGCAAAGCAGGCAGGGAGGGGGGCTGCCCGTGACGCCGAACCGGAATACGCTTCCAACCCTTGTCGTCCTTTCGGTCCCCTAACTCTGCCCGAGAGCAACAAGGGTGGGGCCGTCTCAGGACTTCTGCCTCTGTCCGAGAGGGCAGGAGGTCCATCTCCTTTTGGGAGGTACCTCCCTGTGACCTTTCCGACTGGCACGTCAGGGTGTTACTCCACCAGTCGATCTCCCTTTCGCACTCCCTGATGGTCCTCAGCGTCTCAACCTCCTCCTTAAGTTTGACGACCATGTCGAGCAGATCTTGCACCTGCTCACACCTCACACAGGTGGAGTGCTGGCCTCCCTGCCCCGGCAGCAGCAGGCTCTGGCACTCCCTGCAGCCGGAGACCTGAACAGCCACCGTTCGGGACAGAGCCTCAGTCTGTGTAGCCACAGTCTGTTTGAGGCAAGCTCTCCTTCTGGAGGCGACCATGGTTGTCAGCAGTCTGGGGCGCTGGCAGTAAGCTAGAGGGGCTGACAAGCAACAAGTGCTCTCTGCACCCTGCTGCACGAGCTACCACACCCGCTGCTACAGCACAGTGTGGGTGGGACTCACCCGCTACACAAGCTGGTTGCGCCTCCCTACACCAGGTGGGCAATGACTAGTCGCTGCCCTCCCAAAGGCTTTTTCAAGGTAAGGGGAGGGGGTGTGGTCGCCGTCACCGTGGGAACGCCCCCCGGCACGTCAGCCGCTCTCTCGCAATGGCTGCCGGGGCTTTGGCGATCGGGACCCGCCGGGAATCAGGCTGTCCCTGTACGTTTCCCTCTGAGCTTCCTAATCTCGGCTGAACCTCGTGGTCTGCTGAACCCCGCCGGCTCCGGCTCTCGCTGGGCTGGCTCCGATCAGCTGACTGATCAATGGGAATGGGAAGAATTGGGACAAAAATTGGAAAATTTTTAAGGGACTTTGAAAAAATTTCAACTGGAATTTTAGCAATTTTTTGACGTGAAATTGTAAACATGTGGCCATGGATTTTGAAAATTCTAGAGAGAATTTTAAAAGCTTCAAGAGAATTTCAACAATTTTGAGAGGGATTTGAAAAGTTTCAATGGGAATGGGAAGAATTGGGACAAAAATTGGAAAATTTTTAAGGGACTTTGAAAAAATTTCAACTGGAATTTTACCATTTTTTTTACGTGAAATTGTAAACATGTGGCCATGGATTTTGAAAATTCTAGAGAGAATTTTAAAAGCTTCAAGAGAATTTCAACAATTTTGAGAGGGATTTGAAAAGTTTCAATGGGAATGGGAAGAATTGGGACAAAAATTGGAAAATTTTTAAGGGACTTTGAAAAAATTTCAACTGGAATTTTAGCCATTTTTTGACGTGAAATTGTAAACATGTGGCCATGGATTTTGAAAATTCTAGAGAGAATTTTAAAAGCTTCAACAGAATTTCAACAATTTTGAGAGGGATTTGAAAAGTTTCAATGGGAATGGGAAGAATTGGGACAAAAATTGGAAAATTTTTAAGGGACTTTGAAAAAATTTCAACTGGAATTTTAGCCATTTTTTGACGTGAAATTGTAAACATGTGGACATGGATTTTGAAAATTCTACAGAGAATTTTAAAAGCTTCAAGAGAATTTCAACAATTTTGAGAGGGATTTGAAAAGTTTCAATGGGAATGGGAAGAATTGGGACAAAAATTGGAAAACTTTTAAGGGACTTTGAAAAAATTTCAACTGGAATTTTAGCCATTTTTTGACGTGAAATTGTAAACATGTGGACATGGATTTTGAAAATTCTAGAGAGAATTTTAAAAGGTTCAACAGAATTTCAACAATTTTGAGAGGAATTTGAAAAGTTTCAATGGGAATGGGAAGAATTGGGACAAAAATTGGAAAATTTTTAAGGGACTTTGAAAAAATTTCAACTGGAATTTTAGCCATTTTTTGATGTGAAATTGTAAACATGTGGCCATGGATTTTGAAAATTCTAGAGAGAATTTTAAAAGCCTCAAGAGAATTTCAACAATTTTGAGAGGGATTTGAAAAGTTTCAATGGGAATGGGAAGAATTGGGACAAAAATTGGAAAATTTTTAAGGGACTTTGAAAAAATTTCAACTGGAATTTTACCATTTTTTTTACGTGAAATTGTAAACATGTGGCCATGGATTTTGAAAATTCTAGAGAGAATTTTAAAAGTTCAACAGAATTTCAACAATTTTGAGAGGGATTTGAAAAGTTTCAATGGGAATGGGAAGAATTGGGACAAAAATTGGAAAATTTTTAAGGGACTTTGAAAAAATTTCAACTGGAATTTTAGCAATTTTTTGACGTGAAATTGTAAACATGTGGCCATGGATTTTGAAAATTCTAGAGAGAATTTTAAAAGCTTCAACAGAATTTCAACAATTTTGAGAGGGATTTGAAAAGTTTCAATGGGAATGGGAAGAATTGGGACAAAAATTGGAAAATTTTTAAGGGACTTTGAAAAAATTTCAGCTGGAATTTTAGCAATTTTTTTACGTGAAATTGTAAACATGTGGCCATGGATTTTGAAAATTCTAGAGAGAATTTTAAAAGGTTCAACAGAATTTCAACAATTTTGAGAGGGATTTGAAAAGTTTCAATGGGAATGGGAAGAATTGGAACAAAAATTGGAAAATTTTTAAGGGACTTTGAAAAAATTTCAACTGGAATTTTAGCAATTTTTTTATGTGAAATTGTAAACATGTGGCCATGGATTTTGAAAATTCTAGAGAGAATTTTAAAAGCTTCAACAGAATTTCAACAATTTTGAGAGGGATTTGAAAAGTTTCAATGGGAATGGGAAGAATTGGGACAAAAATTGGAAAATTTTTAAGGGACTTTGAAAAAATTTCAACTGGAATTTTACCATTTTTTTTACGTAAAATTGTAAACATGTGGACATGGATTTTGAAAATTCTAGAGAGAATTTTAAAAGGTTCAACAGAATTTCAACAATTTTGAGAGGGATTTGAAAAGTTTCAATGGGAATGGGAAGAATTGGGACAAAAATTGGAAAATTTTTAAGGGACTTTGAAAAAATTTCAACTGGAATTTTTGCCATTTTGTTACGTGAAATTGTAAACATGTGGCCATGGATTTTGAAAATTCTAGAGAGAATTTTAAAAGCTTCAACAGAATTTCAACAATTTTGAGAGGAATTTGAAAAGTTTCAATGGGAATGGGAAGAATTGGGACAAAAATTGGAAAATTTTTAAGGGACTTTGAAAAAATTTCAACTGGAATTTTAGCAATTTTTTGATGTGAAATTGTAAACATGTGGCCATGGATTTTGAAAATTCTAGAGAGAATTTTAAAAGCTTCAAGAGAATTTCAACAATTTTGAGAGGGATTTGAAAAGTTTCAATGGGAATGGGAAGAATTGGGACAAAAATTGGAAAATTTTTAAGGGACTTTGAAAAAATTTCAACTGGAATTTTACCATTTTTTTTACGTGAAATTGTAAACATGTGGCCATGGATTTTGAAAATTCTAGAGAGAATTTTAAAAGCTTCAAGAGAATTTCAACAATTTTGAGAGGGATTTGAAAAGTTTCAATGGGAATGGGAAGAATTGGGACAAAAATTGGAAAATTTTTAAGGGACTTTGAAAAAATTTCAACTGGAATTTTAGCAATTTTTTGACGTGAAATTGTAAACATGTGGCCATGGATTTTGAAAATTCTAGAGAGAATTTTAAAAGGTTCAACAGAATTTCAACAATTTTGAGAGGGATTTGAAAAGTTTCAATGGGAATGGGAAGAATTGGGACAAAAATTGGAAAATTTTTAAGGGACTTTGAAAAAATTTCAACTGGAATTTTACCATTTTTTTTACGTGAAATTGTAAACATGTGGCCATGGATTTTGAAAATTCTAGAGAGAATTTTAAAAGCTTCAAGAGAATTTCAACAATTTTGAGAGGGATTTGAAAAGTTTCAATGGGAATGGGAAGAATTGGGACAAAAATTGGAAAATTTTTAAGGGACTTTGAAAAAATTTCAACTGGAATTTTAGCCATTGTTTGACGTGAAATTGTAAACATGTGGCCATGGATTTTGAAAATTCTAGAGAGAATTTTAAAAGCTTCAACAGAATTTCAACAATTTTGAGAGGGATTTGAAAAGTTTCAATGGGAATGGGAAGAATTGGGACAAAAATTGGAAAATTTTTAAGGGACTTTGAAAAAATTTCAACTGGAATTTTAGCCATTTTTTGACGTGAAATTGTAAACATGTGGCCATGGATTTTGAAAATTCTAGAGAGAATTTTAAAAGGTTCAACAGAATTTCAACAATTTTGAGAGGGATTTGAAAAGTTTCAATGGGAATGGGAAGAATTGGGACAAAAATTGGAAAATTTTTAAGGGACTTTGAAAAAATTTCAACTGGAATTTTACCATTTTTTTTACGTGAAATTGTAAACATGTGGACATGGATTTTGAAAATTCTAGAGAGAATTTTAAAAGGTTCAACAGAATTTCAACAATTTTGAGAGGGATTTGAAAAGTTTCAATGGGAATGGGAAGAATTGGGACAAAAATTGGAAAATTTTTAAGGGACTTTGAAAAAATTTCAACTGGAATTTTAGCCATTGTTTGACGTGAAATTGTAAACATGTGGCCATGGATTTTGAAAATTCTAGAGAGAATTTTAAAAGCTTCAACAGAATTTCAACAATTTTGAGAGGGATTTGAAAAGTTTCAATGGGAATGGGAAGAATTGGGACAAAAATTGGAAAACTTTTAAGGGACTTTGAAAAAATTTCAAATGGAATTTTAGCCATTTTTTGACGTGAAATTGTAAACATGTGGACATGGATTTTGAAAATTCTAGAGAGAATTTTAAAAGCTTCAACAGAATTTCAACAATTTTGAGAGGGATTTGAAAAGTTTCAATGGGAATGGGAAGAATTGGGACAAAAATTGGAAAATTTTTAAGGGACTTTGAAAAAATTTCAACTGGAATTTTAGCAATTTTTTGATGTGAAATTGTAAACATGTGGACATGGATTTTGAAAATTCTAGAGAGAATTTTAAAAGCTTCAAGAGAATTTCAACAATTTTGAGAGGGATTTGAAAAGTTTCAATGGGAATGGGAAGAATTGGGGCAAAAATTGGAAAATTTTGAAGGGACTTTGAAAAAATTTCAACTGGAATTTTACCATTTTTTTTACGTGAAATTGTAAACATGTGGCCATGGATTTTGAAAATTCTAGAGAGAATTTTAAAAGCTTCAAGAGAATTTCAACAATTTTGAGAGGGATTTGAAAAGTTTCAATGGGAATGGGAAGAATTGGGACAAAAATTGGAAAATTTTTAAGGGACTTTGAAAAAATTTCAACTGGAATTTTAGCAATTTTTTGACGTGAAATTGTAAACATGTGGCCATGGATTTTGAAAATTCTAGAGAGAATTTTAAAAGGTTCAACAGAATTTCAACAATTTTGAGAGGGATTTGAAAAGTTTCAATGGGAATGGGAAGAATTGGGACAAAAATTGGAAAATTTTTAAGGGACTTTGAAAAAATTTCAACTGGAATTTTACCATTTTTTTTACGTGAAATTGTAAACATGTGGACATGGATTTTGAAAATTCTAGAGAGAATTTTAAAAGGTTCAACAGAATTTCAACAATTTTGAGAGGGATTTGAAAAGTTTCAATGGGAATGGGAAGAATTGGGACAAAAATTGGAAAATTTTTAAGGGACTTTGAAAAAATTTCAACTGGAATTTTAGCCATTGTTTGACGTGAAATTGTAAACATGTGGCCATGGATTTTGAAAATTCTAGAGAGAATTTTAAAAGCTTCAACAGAATTTCAACAATTTTGAGAGGGATTTGAAAAGTTTCAATGGGAATGGGAAGAATTGGGACAAAAATTGGAAAATTTTTAAGGGACTTTGAAAAAATTTCAACTGGAATTTTAGCCATTTTTTGACGTGAAATTGTAAACATGTGGCCATGGATTTTGAAAATTCTAGAGAGAATTTTAAAAGGTTCAACAGAATTTCAACAATTTTGAGAGGGATTTGAAAAGTTTCAATGGGAATGGGAAGAATTGGGACAAAAATTGGAAAATTTTTAAGGGACTTTGAAAAAATTTCAACTGGAATTTTACCATTTTTTTTACGTGAAATTGTAAACATGTGGACATGGATTTTGAAAATTCTAGAGAGAATTTTAAAAGGTTCAACAGAATTTCAACAATTTTGAGAGGGATTTGAAAAGTTTCAATGGGAATGGGAAGAATTGGGACAAAAATTGGAAAATTTTTAAGGGACTTTGAAAAAATTTCAACTGGAATTTTAGCCATTGTTTGACGTGAAATTGTAAACATGTGGCCATGGATTTTGAAAATTCTAGAGAGAATTTTAAAAGCTTCAACAGAATTTCAACAATTTTGAGAGGGATTTGAAAAGTTTCAATGGGAATGGGAAGAATTGGGACAAAAATTGGAAAACTTTTAAGGGACTTTGAAAAAATTTCAAATGGAATTTTAGCCATTTTTTGACGTGAAATTGTAAACATGTGGACATGGATTTTGAAAATTCTAGAGAGAATTTTAAAAGCTTCAACAGAATTTCAACAATTTTGAGAGGGATTTGAAAAGTTTCAATGGGAATGGGAAGAATTGGGACAAAAATTGGAAAATTTTTAAGGGACTTTGAAAAAATTTCAGCTGGAATTTTAGCAATTTTTTTACGTGAAATTGTAAACATGTGGCCATGGATTTTGAAAATTCTAGAGAGAATTTTAAAAGGTTCAACAGAATTTCAACAATTTTGAGAGGGATTTGAAAAGTTTCAATGGGAATGGGAAGAATTGGAACAAAAATTGGAAAATTTTTAAGGGACTTTGAAAAAATTTCAACTGGAATTTTAGCAATTTTTTTATGTGAAATTGTAAACATGTGGACATGGATTTTGAAAATTCTAGAGAGAATTTTAAAAGGTTCAACAGAATTTCAACAATTTTGAGAGGGATTTGAAAAGTTTCAATGGGAATGGGAAGAATTGGGACAAAAATTGGAAAATTTTTAAGGGACTTTGAAAAAATTTCAACTGGAATTTTACCATTTTTTTTACGTAAAATTGTAAACATGTGGACATGGATTTTGAAAATTCTAGAGAGAATTTTAAAAGCTTCAAGAGAATTTCAACAATTTTGAGAGGGATTTGAAAAGTTTCAATGGGAATGGGAAGAATTGGGACAAAAATTGGAAAATTTTTAAGGGACTTTGAAAAAATTTCAACTGGAATTTTAGCAATTTTTTGATGTGAAATTGTAAACATGTGGCCATGGATTTTGAAAATTCTAGAGAGAATTTTAAAAGCTTCAAGAGAATTTCAACAATTTTGAGAGGGATTTGAAAAGTTTCAATGGGAATGGGAAGAATTGGGACAAAAATTGGAAAATTTTTAAGGGACTTTGAAAAAATTTCAACTGGAATTTTACCATTTTTTTTACGTGAAATTGTAAACATGTGGCCATGGATTTTGAAAATTCTAGAGAGAATTTTAAAAGCTTCAAGAGAATTTCAACAATTTTGAGAGGGATTTGAAAAGTTTCAATGGGAATGGGAAGAATTGGGACAAAAATTGGAAAATTTTTAAGGGACTTTGAAAAAATTTCAACTGGAATTTTAGCAATTTTTTGACGTGAAATTGTAAACATGTGGCCATGGATTTTGAAAATTCTAGAGAGAATTTTAAAAGGTTCAACAGAATTTCAACAATTTTGAGAGGGATTTGAAAAGTTTCAATGGGAATGGGAAGAATTGGGACAAAAATTGGAAAATTTTTAAGGGACTTTGAAAAAATTTCAACTGGAATTTTACCATTTTTTTACGTGAAATTGTAAACATGTGGACATGGATTTTGAAAATTCTAGAGAGAATTTTAAAAGGTTCAACAGAATTTCAACAATTTTGAGAGGGATTTGAAAAGTTTCAATGGGAATGGGAAGAATTGGGACAAAAATTGGAAAATTTTTAAGGGACTTTGAAAAAATTTCAACTGGAATTTTAGCCATTGTTTGACGTGAAATTGTAAACATGTGGCCATGGATTTTGAAAATTCTAGAGAGAATTTTAAAAGCTTCAACAGAATTTCAACAATTTTGAGAGGGATTTGAAAAGTTTCAATGGGAATGGGAAGAATTGGGACAAAAATTGGAAAATTTTTAAGGGACTTTGAAAAAATTTCAACTGGAATTTTAGCCATTTTTTGACGTGAAATTGTAAACATGTGGCCATGGATTTTGAAAATTCTAGAGAGAATTTTAAAAGCTTCAACAGAATTTCAACAATTTTGAGAGGGATTTGAAAAGTTTCAATGGGAATGGGAAGAATTGGGACAAAAATTGGAAAATTTTTAAGGGACTTTGAAAAAATTTCAACTGGAATTTTACCATTTTTTTTACGTGAAATTGTAAACATGTGGCCATGGATTTTGAAAATTCTAGAGAGAATTTTAAAAGGTTCAACAGAATTTCAACAATTTTGAGAGGGATTTGAAAAGTTTCAATGGGAATGGGAAGAATTGGGACAAAAATTGGAAAATTTTTAAGGGACTTTGAAAAAATTTCAACTGGAATTTTAGCCATTGTTTGACGTGAAATTGTAAACATGTGGCCATGGATTTTGAAAATTCTAGAGAGAATTTTAAAAGCTTCAAGAGAATTTCAACAATTTTGAGAGGGATTTGAAAAGTTTCAATGGGAATGGGAAGAATTGGGACAAAAATTGGAAAACTTTTAAGGGACTTTGAAAAAATTTCAAATGGAATTTTAGCCATTTTTTGACGTGAAATTGTAAACATGTGGACATGGATTTTGAAAATTCTAGAGAGAATTTTAAAAGCTTCAACAGAATTTCAACAATTTTGAGAGGGATTTGAAAAGTTTCAATGGGAATGGGAAGAATTGGGACAAAAATTGGAAAATTTTTAAGGGACTTTGAAAAAATTTCAGCTGGAATTTTAGCAATTTTTTTACGTGAAATTGTAAACATGTGGCCATGGATTTTGAAAATTCTAGAGAGAATTTTAAAAGGTTCAACAGAATTTCAACAATTTTGAGAGGGATTTGAAAAGTTTCAATGGGAATGGGAAGAATTGGAACAAAAATTGGAAAATTTTTAAGGGACTTTGAAAAAATTTCAACTGGAATTTTAGCAATTTTTTAATGTGAAATTGTAAACATGTGGACATGGATTTTGAAAATTCTAGAGAGAATTTTAAAAGGTTCAACAGAATTTCAACAATTTTGAGAGGGATTTGAAAAGTTTCAATGGGAATGGGAAGAATTGGGACAAAAATTGGAAAATTTTTAAGGGACTTTGAAAAAATTTCAACTGGAATTTTACCATTTTTTTTACGTAAAATTGTAAACATGTGGACATGGATTTTGAAAATTCTAGAGAGAATTTTAAAAGCTTCAAGAGAATTTCAACAATTTTGAGAGGGATTTGAAAAGTTTCAATGGGAATGGGAAGAATTGGGACAAAAATTGGAAAATTTTTAAGGGACTTTGAAAAAATTTCAACTGGAATTTTAACAATTTTGTTACGTGAAATTGTAAACATGTGGACATGGATTTTGAAAATTCTAGAGAGAATTTTAAAAGCTTCAACAGAATTTCAACAATTTTGAGAGGAATTTGAAAAGTTTCAATGGGAATGGGAAGAATTGGGACAAAAATTGGAAAATTTTTAAGGGACTTTGAAAAAATTTCAACTGGAATTTTAGCAATTTTTTGATGTGAAATTGTAAACATGTGGCCATGGATTTTGAAAATTCTAGAGAGAATTTTAAAAGCTTCAAGAGAATTTCAACAATTTTGAGAGGGATTTGAAAAGTTTCAATGGGAATGGGAAGAATTGGGACAAAAATTGGAAAATTTTTAAGGGACTTTGAAAAAATTTCAACTGGAATTTTACCATTTTTTTTACGTGAAATTGTAAACATGTGGCCATGGATTTTGAAAATTCTAGAGAGAATTTTAAAAGGTTCAACAGAATTTCAACAATTTTGAGAGGGATTTGAAAAGTTTCAATGGGAATGGGAAGAATTGGGACAAAAATTGGAAAATTTTTAAGGGACTTTGAAAAAATTTCAACTGGAATTTTACCATTTTTTTTACGTGAAATTGTAAACATGTGGCCATGGATTTTGAAAATTCTAGAGAGAATTTTAAAAGGTTCAAGAGAATTTCAACAATTTTGAGAGGGATTTGAAAAGTTTCAATGGGAATGGGAAGAATTGGGACAAAAATTGGAAAATTTTTAAGGGACTTTGAAAAAATTTCAACTGGAATTTTACCATTTTTTTTACGTGAAATTGTAAACATGTGGACATGGATTTTGAAAATTCTAGAGAGAATTTTAAAAGGTTCAACAGAATTTCAACAATTTTGAGAGGGATTTGAAAAGTTTCAATGGGAATGGGAAGAATTGGGACAAAAATTGGAAAATTTTTAAGGGACTTTGAAAAAATTTCAACTGGAATTTTAGCCATTGTTTGACGTGAAATTGTAAACATGTGGCCATGGATTTTGAAAATTCTAGAGAGAATTTTAAAAGCTTCAACAGAATTTCAACAATTTTGAGAGGGATTTGAAAAGTTTCAATGGGAATGGGAAGAATTGGGACAAAAATTGGAAAACTTTTAAGGGACTTTAAAAAAATTTCAAATGGAATTTTAGCAATTTTTTGACGTGAAATTGTAAACATGTGGACATGGATTTTGAAAATTCTAGAGAGAATTTTAAAAGCTTCAACAGAATTTCAACAATTTTGAGAGGGATTTGAAAAGTTTCAATGGGAATGGGAAGAATTGGGACAAAAATTGGAAAATTTTTAAGGGACTTTGAAAAAATTTCAGCTGGAATTTTAGCAATTTTTTTACGTGAAATTGTAAACATGTGGCCATGGATTTTGAAAATTCTAGAGAGAATTTTAAAAGCTTCAAGAGAATTTCAACAATTTTGAGAGGAATTTGAAAAGTTTCAATGGGAATGGGAAGAATTGGGACAAAAATTGGAAAATTTTTAAGGGACTTTGAAAAAATTTCAACTGGAATTTTAGCCATTTTTTGACGTGAAATTGTAAACATGTGGCCATGGATTTTGAAAATTCTAGAGAGAATTTTAAAAGCTTCAACAGAATTTCAACAATTTGGAGAGGGATTTGAAAAGTTTCAATGGGAATGGGAAGAATTGGGACAAAAATTGGAAAATTTTTAAGGGACTTTGAAAAAATTTCAACTGGAATTTTAGCCATTTTTTGACGTGAAATTGTAAACATGTGGCCATGGATTTTGAAAATTCTAGAGAGAATTTTAAAAGCTTCAACAGAATTTCAACAATTTTGAGAGGGATTTGAAAAGTTTCAATGGGAATGGGAAGAATTGGGACAAAAATTGGAAAATTTTTAAGGGACTTTGAAAAAATTTCAACTGGAATTTTACCATTTTTTTTACGTGAAATTGTAAACATGTGGCCATGGATTTTGAAAATTCTAGAGAGAATTTTAAAAGCTTCAAGAGAATTTCAACAATTTTGAGAGGGATTTGAAAAGTTTCAATGGGAATGGGAAGAATTGGGACAAAAATTGGAAAATTTTTAAGGGACTTTGAAAAAATTTCAACTGGAATTTTAGCCATTTTTTGACGTGAAATTGTAAACATGTGGCCATGGATTTTGAAAATTCTAGAGAGAATTTTAAAAGCTTCAAGAGAATTTCAACAATTTTGAGAGGGATTTGAAAAGTTTCAATGGGAATGGGAAGAATTGGGACAAAAATTGGAAAATTTTTAAGGGACTTTGAAAAAATTTCAACTGGAATTTTAGCAATTTTTTAATGTGAAATTGTAAACATGTGGACATGGATTTTGAAAATTCTAGAGAGAATTTTAAAAGGTTCAACAGAATTTCAACAATTTTGAGAGGGATTTGAAAAGTTTCAATGGGAATGGGAAGAATTGGGACAAAAATTGGAAAATTTTTAAGGGACTTTGAAAAAATTTCAACTGGAATTTTACCATTTTTTTTACGTAAAATTGTAAACATGTGGACATGGATTTTGAAAATTCTAGAGAGAATTTTAAAAGCTTCAAGAGAATTTCAACAATTTTGAGAGGGATTTGAAAAGTTTCAATGGGAATGGGAAGAATTGGGACAAAAATTGGAAAATTTTTAAGGGACTTTGAAAAAATTTCAACTGGAATTTTTGCCATTTTGTTACGTGAAATTGTAAACATGTGGACATGGATTTTGAAAATTCTAGAGAGAATTTTAAAAGCTTCAACAGAATTTCAACAATTTTGAGAGGAATTTGAAAAGTTTCAATGGGAATGGGAAGAATTGGGACAAAAATTGGAAAATTTTTAAGGGACTTTGAAAAAATTTCAACTGGAATTTTAGCAATTTTTTGATGTGAAATTGTAAACATGTGGCCATGGATTTTGAAAATTCTAGAGAGAATTTTAAAAGCTTCAAGAGAATTTCAACAATTTTGAGAGGGATTTGAAAAGTTTCAATGGGAATGGGAAGAATTGGGACAAAAATTGGAAAATTTTTAAGGGACTTTGAAAAAATTTCAACTGGAATTTTACCATTTTTTTTACGTGAAATTGTAAACATGTGGCCATGGATTTTGAAAATTCTAGAGAGAATTTTAAAAGGTTCAACAGAATTTCAACAATTTTGAGAGGGATTTGAAAAGTTTCAATGGGAATGGGAAGAATTGGGACAAAAATTGGAAAATTTTTAAGGGACTTTGAAAAAATTTCAACTGGAATTTTACCATTTTTTTTACGTGAAATTGTAAACATGTGGCCATGGATTTTGAAAATTCTAGAGAGAATTTTAAAAGGTTCAAGAGAATTTCAACAATTTTGAGAGGGATTTGAAAAGTTTCAATGGGAATGGGAAGAATTGGGACAAAAATTGGAAAATTTTTAAGGGACTTTGAAAAAATTTCAACTGGAATTTTACCATTTTTTTTACGTGAAATTGTAAACATGTGGACATGGATTTTGAAAATTCTAGAGAGAATTTTAAAAGGTTCAACAGAATTTCAACAATTTTGAGAGGGATTTGAAAAGTTTCAATGGGAATGGGAAGAATTGGGACAAAAATTGGAAAATTTTTAAGGGACTTTGAAAAAATTTCAACTGGAATTTTAGCCATTGTTTGACGTGAAATTGTAAACATGTGGCCATGGATTTTGAAAATTCTAGAGAGAATTTTAAAAGCTTCAACAGAATTTCAACAATTTTGAGAGGGATTTGAAAAGTTTCAATGGGAATGGGAAGAATTGGGACAAAAATTGGAAAACTTTTAAGGGACTTTAAAAAAATTTCAAATGGAATTTTAGCAATTTTTTGACGTGAAATTGTAAACATGTGGACATGGATTTTGAAAATTCTAGAGAGAATTTTAAAAGCTTCAACAGAATTTCAACAATTTTGAGAGGGATTTGAAAAGTTTCAATGGGAATGGGAAGAATTGGGACAAAAATTGGAAAATTTTTAAGGGACTTTGAAAAAATTTCAGCTGGAATTTTAGCAATTTTTTTACGTGAAATTGTAAACATGTGGCCATGGATTTTGAAAATTCTAGAGAGAATTTTAAAAGCTTCAAGAGAATTTCAACAATTTTGAGAGGAATTTGAAAAGTTTCAATGGGAATGGGAAGAATTGGGACAAAAATTGGAAAATTTTTAAGGGACTTTGAAAAAATTTCAACTGGAATTTTAGCCATTTTTTGACGTGAAATTGTAAACATGTGGCCATGGATTTTGAAAATTCTAGAGAGAATTTTAAAAGCTTCAACAGAATTTCAACAATTTGGAGAGGGATTTGAAAAGTTTCAATGGGAATGGGAAGAATTGGGACAAAAATTGGAAAATTTTTAAGGGACTTTGAAAAAATTTCAACTGGAATTTTAGCCATTTTTTGACGTGAAATTGTAAACATGTGGCCATGGATTTTGAAAATTCTAGAGAGAATTTTAAAAGCTTCAACAGAATTTCAACAATTTTGAGAGGGATTTGAAAAGTTTCAATGGGAATGGGAAGAATTGGGACAAAAATTGGAAAATTTTTAAGGGACTTTGAAAAAATTTCAACTGGAATTTTACCATTTTTTTTACGTGAAATTGTAAACATGTGGCCATGGATTTTGAAAATTCTAGAGAGAATTTTAAAAGCTTCAAGAGAATTTCAACAATTTTGAGAGGGATTTGAAAAGTTTCAATGGGAATGGGAAGAATTGGGACAAAAATTGGAAAATTTTTAAGGGACTTTGAAAAAATTTCAACTGGAATTTTAGCCATTTTTTGACGTGAAATTGTAAACATGTGGCCATGGATTTTGAAAATTCTAGAGAGAATTTTAAAAGCTTCAAGAGAATTTCAACAATTTTGAGAGGGATTTGAAAAGTTTCAATGGGAATGGGAAGAATTGGGACAAAAATTGGAAAATTTTTAAGGGACTTTGAAAAAATTTCAACTGGAATTTTAGCCATTTTTTGACGTGAAATTGTAAACATGTGGCCATGGATTTTGAAAATTCTAGAGAGAATTTTAAAAGCTTCAAGAGAATTTCAACAATTTTGAGAGGGATTTGAAAAGTTTCAATGGGAATGGGAAGAATATGGACAAAAATTGGAAAATTTTTAAGGGACTTTGAAAAAATTTCAACTGGAATTTTAGCCATTTTTTGACGTGAAATTGTAAACATGTGGACATGGATTTTGAAAATTCTAGAGAGAATTTTAAAAGCTTCAAGAGAATTTCAACAATTTGGAGAGGGATTTGAAAAGTTTCAATGGGAATGGGAAGAATTGGGACAAAAATTGGAAAATTTTTAAGGGACTTTGAAAAAATTTCAGCTGGAGTTTTAGCAATTTTTTGATGTGAAATTGTAAACATGTGGCCATGGATTTTGAAAATTCTAGAGAGAATTTTAAAAGCTTCAAGAGAATTTCAACAATTTTGAGAGGGATTTGAAAAGTTTCAATGGGAATGGGAAGAATTGGGACAAAAATTGGAAAATTTTTAAGGGACTTTGAAAAAATTTCAACTGGAATTTTAGCAATTTTTTGACGTGAAATTGTAAACATGTTGAAGTGGATTTTGAAAATTCTAGAGAGAATTTTAAAAGCTTCAACAGAATTTCAACAATTTTGAGAGGGATTTGAAAAGTTTCAATGGGAATGGGAAGAATTGGGACAAAAATTGGAAAATTTTTAAGGGACTTTGAAAAAATTTCAACTGGAATTTTACCATTTTTTTTACGTGAAATTGTAAACATGTGGCCATGGATTTTGAAAATTCTAGAGAGAATTTTAAAAGCTTCAAGAGAATTTCAACAATTTTGAGAGGGATTTGAAAAGTTTCAATGGGAATGGGAAGAATTGGGACAAAAATTGGAAAATTTTTAAGGGACTTTGAAAAAATTTCAACTGGAATTTTAGCCATTTTTTGACGTGAAATTGTAAACATGTGGCCATGGATTTTGAAAATTCTAGAGAGAATTTTAAAAGCTTCAACAGAATTTCAACAATTTTGAGAGGGATTTGAAAAGTTTCAATAGGAATGGGAAGAATTGGGACAAAAATTGGAAAATTTTTAAGGGACTTTGAAAAAATTTCAACTGGAATTTTAGCAATTTTTTGATGTGAAATTGTAAACATGTGGACATGGATTTTGAAAATTCTAGAGAGAATTTTAAAAGGTTCAACAGAATTTCAACAATTTTGAGAGGGATTTGAAAAGTTTCAATGGGAATGGGAAGAATTGGGACAAAAATTGGAAAATTTTTAAGGGACTTTGAAAAAATTTCAACTGGAATTTTAGCAATTTTTTTTACGTGAAATTGTAAACATGTGGACATGGATTTTGAAAATTCTAGAGAGAATTTTAAAAGCTTCAAGAGAATTTCAACAATTTTGAGAGGGATTTGAAAAGTTTCAATGGGAATGGGAAGAATTGGGACAAAAATTGGAAAATTTTTAAGGGACTTTGAAAAAATTTCAACTGGAATTTTAGCCATTTTTTGACGTGAAATTGTAAACATGTGGACATGGATTTTGAAAATTCTAGAGAGAATTTTAAAAGCTTCAAGAGAATTTCAACAATTTTGAGAGGGATTTGAAAAGTTTCAATGGGAATGGGAAGAATTGGGACAAAAATTGGAAAAATTTAAGGGACTTTGAAAAAATTTCAACTGGAATTTTAGCAATTTTTTGACGTGTAATTGTAAACATGTGGCCATGGATTTTGAAAATTCTAGAGAGAATTTTAAAAGCTTCAACAGAATTTCAACAATTTTGAGAGGGATTTGAAAAGTTTCAATGGGAATGGGAAGAATTGGGACAAAAATTGGAAAATTTTTAAGGGACTTTGAAAAAATTTCAACTGGAATTTTACCATTTTTTTGACGTGAAATTGTAAACATGTGGACATGGATTTTGAAAATTCTAGAGAGAATTTTAAAAGCTTCAACCGAATTTCAACAATTTTGAGAGGGATTTGAAAAGTTTCAATGGGAATGGGAAGAATTGGGACAAAAATTGGAAAACTTTTAAGGGACTTTGAAAAAATTTCAACTGGAATTTTAGCAATTTTTTTTACGTGAAATTGTAAACATGTGGACATGGATTTTGAAAATTCTAGAGAGAATTTTAAAAGCTTCAACAGAATTTCAACAATTTTGAGAGGGATTTGAAAAGTTTCAATGGGAATGGGAAGAATTGGGACAAAAATTGGAAAATTTTTAAGGGACTTTGAAAAAATTTCAACTGGAATTTTACCATTTTTTTTACGTGAAATTGTAAACATGTGGACATGGATTTTGAAAATTCTAGAGAGAATTTTAAAAGGTTCAACAGAATTTCAACAATTTTGAGAGGGATTTGAAAAGTTTCAATGGGAATGGGAAGAATTGGGACAAAAATTGGAAAATTTTTAAGGGACTTTGAAAAAATTTCAACTGGAATTTTACCATTTTTTTTACGTGAAATTGTAAACATGTGGACATGGATTTTGAAAATTCTAGAGAGAATTTTAAAAGCTTCAAGAGAATTTCAACAATTTTGAGAGGGATTTGAAAAGTTTCAATGGGAATGGGAAGAATTGGGACAAAAATTGGAAAATTTTTAAGGGACTTTGAAAAAATTTCAACTGGAATTTTAGCCATTTTTTGACGTGAAATTGTAAACATGTGGCCATGGATTTTGAAAATTCTAGAGAGAATTTTAAAAGCTTCAACAGAATTTCAACAATTTTGAGAGGAATTTGAAAAGTTTCAATGGGAATGGGAAGAATTGGGACAAAAATTGGAAAATTTTTAAGGGACTTTGAAAAAATTTCAACTGGAATTTTAGCAATTTTTTGACGTGAAATTGTAAACATGTTGAAGTGGATTTTGAAAATTCTAGAGAGAATTTTAAAAGCTTCAACAGAATTTCAACAATTTTGAGAGGGATTTGAAAAGTTTCAATGGGAATGGGAAGAATTGGGACAAAAATTGGAAAATTTTTAAGGGACTTTGAAAAAATTTCAACTGGAATTTTACCATTTTTTTTACGTGAAATTGTAAACATGTGGCCATGGATTTTGAAAATTCTAGAGAGAATTTTAAAAGCTTCAAGAGAATTTCAACAATTTTGAGAGGGATTTGAAAAGTTTCAATGGGAATGGGAAGAATTGGGACAAAAATTGGAAAATTTTTAAGGGACTTTGAAAAAATTTCAACTGGAATTTTAGCAATTTTTTGACGTGAAATTGTAAACATGTGGACATGGATTTTGAAAATTCTAGAGAGAATTTTAAAAGCTTCAAGAGAATTTCAACAATTTTGAGAGGGATTTGAAAAGTTTCAATGGGAATGGGAAGAATTGGGACAAAAATTGGAAAATTTTTAAGGGACTTTGAAAAAATTTCAACTGGAATTTTACCATTTTTTTTACGTGAAATTGTAAACATGTGGCCATGGATTTTGAAAATTCTAGAGAGAATTTTAAAAGCTTCAAGAGAATTTCAACAATTTTGAGAGGGATTTGAAAAGTTTCAATGGGAATGGGAAGAATTGGGACAAAAATTGGAAAATTTTGAAGGGACTTTGAAAAAATTTCAACTGGAATTTTAGCCATTTTTTTTACGTGAAATTGTAAACATGTGGCCATGGATTTTGAAAATTCTAGAGAGAATTTTAAAAGCTTCAACAGAATTTCAACAATTTTGAGAGGGATTTGAAAAGTTTCAATGGGAATGGGAAGAATTGGGACAAAAATTGGAAAATTTTTAAGGGACTTTGAAAAAATTTCAACTGGAATTTTAGCCATTTTGTTACGTGAAATTGTAAACATGTGGCCATGGATTTTGAAAATTCTAGAGAGAATTTTAAAAGCTTCAACAGAATTTCAACAATTTTGAGAGGGATTTGAAAAGTTTCAATGGGAATGGGAAGAATTGGGACAAAAATTGGAAAATTTTTAAGGGACTTTGAAAAAATTTCAACTGGAATTTTAGCCATTTTTTGACGTGAAATTGTAAACATGTGGACATGGATTTTGAAAATTCTAGAGAGAATTTTAAAAGCTTCAAGAGAATTTCAACAATTTTGAGAGGGATTTGAAAAGTTTCAATGGGAATGGGAAGAATTGGGACAAAAATTGGAAAATTTTGAAGGGACTTTGAAAAAATTTCAACTGGAATTTTAGCCATTTTTTTTACGTGAAATTGTAAACATGTGGCCATGGATTTTGAAAATTCTAGAGAGAATTTTAAAAGCTTCAACAGAATTTCAACAATTTTGAGAGGGATTTGAAAAGTTTCAATGGGAATGGGAAGAATTGGGACAAAAATTGGAAAATTTTTAAGGGACTTTGAAAAAATTTCAACTGGATTTTAGCCATTTTGTTACGTGAAATTGTAAACATGTGGCCATGGATTTTGAAAATTCTAGAGAGAATTTTAAAAGCTTCAACAGAATTTCAACAATTTTGAGAGGGATTTGAAAAGTTTCAATGGGAATGGGAAGAATTGGGACAAAAATTGGAAAATTTTTAAGGGACTTTGAAAAAATTTCAACTGGAATTTTACCATTTTTTTTACGTGAAATTGTAAACATGTGGCCATGGATTTTGAAAATTCTAGAGAGAATTTTAAAAGCTTCAAGAGAATTTCAACAATTTGAGAGGGATTTGAAAAGTTTCAATGGGAATGGGAAGAATTGGGACAAAAATTGGAAAATTTTTAAGGGACTTTGAAAAAATTTCAACTGGAATTTTAGCCATTTTTTGACGTGAAATTGTAAACATGTGGCCATGGATTTTGAAAATTCTAGAGAGAATTTTAAAAGCTTCAAGAGAATTTCAACAATTTTGAGAGGGATTTGAAAAGTTTCAATGGGAATGGGAAGAATATGGACAAAAATTGGAAAATTTTTAAGGGACTTTGAAAAAATTTCAACTGGAATTTTAGCCATTTTTTGACGTGAAATTGTAAACATGTGGCCATGGATTTTGAAAATTCTAGAGAGAATTTTAAAAGGTTCAACAGAATTTCAACAATTTTGAGAGGGATTTGAAAAGTTTCAATGGGAATGGGAAGAATTGGGACAAAAATTGGAAAATTTTTAAGGGACTTTGAAAAAATTTCAACTGGAATTTTAGCAATTTTTTTACGTGAAATTGTAAACATGTGGACATGGATTTTGAAAATTCTAGAGAGAATTTTAAAAGCTTCAAAGAATTTCAACAATTTTGAGAGGGATTTGAAAAGTTTCAATGGGAATGGGAAGAATTGGGACAAAAATTGGAAAATTTTTAAGGGACTTTGAAAAAATTTCAACTGGAATTTTACCATTTTTTTTACGTGAAATTGTAAACATGTGGCCATGGATTTTGAAAATTCTAGAGAGAATTTTAAAAGCTTCAAGAGAATTTCAACAATTTTGAGAGGGATTTGAAAAGTTTCAATGGGAATGGGAAGAATTGGGACAAAAATTGGAAAATTTTTAAGGGACTTTGAAAAATTTCAACTGGAATTTTAGCCATTTTTTGACGTGAAATTGTAAACATGTGGACATGGATTTTGAAAATTCTAGAGAGAATTTTAAAAGCTTCAAGAGAATTTCAACAATTTGGAGAGGGATTTGAAAAGTTTCAATGGGAATGGGAAGAATTGGGACAAAAATTGGAAAAATTTTAAGGGACTTTGAAAAAATTTCAACTGGAATTTTAGCAATTTTTTGACGTGTAATTGTAAACATGTGGACATGGATTTTGAAAATTCTAGAGAGAATTTTAAAAAGCTTCAACAGAATTTCAACAATTTTGAGA